>NW_007737663.1:2157-4245 GCF_000696425.1 Galeopterus variegatus | reverse complement strand
TTTTTAATCACTGAAGTGAGCAAACTACATGAAAGTAAAATAAGTAAAGTCAAATATCATTCCTAAACAACTAAGGTGTACAAATTGTTATCTGAATGTGCTATGAACAAGTACCTGTACTAAAAACTGCAAGTCCTATGTACTTAATGAACAGATGGATTCAGTGAACTAAATTATATCTTTTAGAGAAAGGGATTCAGTGAACTAAATTATATATACTAGTCATCCTTGTCTTCCGCTGAACTTTGATCCTGTCACTAAATGTTGCTCTTCTCTGGCAATCGTTCACACCAATTTTTAGTCCTAGTTTGTCTTTAGGTGTGGGTTTTCTTCTTGTGTGATAACATTATGATCATTTCATAAAAACTCTCTGGCATCTTCTGAGTTTAAGTCTTTCGCTATTAGTTTTCTAAGGCTTCTATAACAAAGTACCACAAACAGGGTACCTTAAAACAACAGAAATTGATCGTCTAATAGTTCGGGAGGCTAGCAGACTCTTGCAGACCCCCAAACCAAGGGGTCTGCAAGAATATACCCTTTCTGAAACCTGGAGGGAGAATCCTCCTTTGCTTCCTCATAGCTTCTGACTGTTAGCAATTTTGGGGTTCTTTGGTTTGCAGCTGCAGCTCTTCAGTCTCTGCCCCCAACATCACATGGCGTTCTCTTCTCCTGTATCTGCATCTCTCCTCTTCTTGTAAGGACACCAGTCATATTGGATGAAGGGCCAATCCTACTCCAGAGTGATCTCATTTTAGTTAATTACATTTGTAACAACCCTATTTCCAAATAATGTTACATTCTGACATACTGGGGCTTAGGAAATGGAAATATTTTGGGGGAGACACAGTTTAACTCACAATAAGCGCAATGACAAGCTTTTATGAACATATGCCCAAATTGATAGGTTCATATATTCCGTGGCCACTGCAAATATATGCTGACCATTCAGACTTGCTTGAAAGCTCTTCTAATGGAGGACCAGAAATCGACGTCTTTATCCTGTAGCTACCCTCAGAGGAAGAGTGTTGTTACATAGCAGATTATTTTTTAGGCTTTGTATTTCTGGAGGTTATAAAACTGGAGAGGTGTCTGATTTAAATTTGAAAATAGAACAGAGCTTTTCTTACCTCCAGGTATGAAAAATACAATAGGCAATGTCCATTATTATTTGAATATAAAACTTCACTTATAAAGGCTTCAGTTCTTAACTTTTCAAAGAAAGTTTCTCACTGAACTTATTACTTTAGAGAGGAAATTGTGTTTTCTTTATATTTGCTAGCAAACACTATTAGGAAGTTAATTTAGCCTGAGAAGGTGCTGGCCATTTTTCAGCATAAATAAAGAGACTCAGCCTGAGCACTTCATTAATTTCTTACTTAATTCTGTCAACTCTCAGTTAATCATAGAACACACATTTCAAAATAGAAACCTTGAACCTGCACAAATAGGGTTTAGTCATTATGCTTCATTTTATGTTTTGTTGTGGGCTTCATTTTAATGAGGTGAGCTAAGAGGTTACAGTGGAGTTTCATAGAGAAAACCTGCACCTTGTACTAAGAATTCATGATTACTAAGAATTCAAGCTTATTTCTCCCTCTTGGCTTCGATTTCATTTTTAAAAACATCACTGAATTTACTTGTGAAATCACATATAAATGTAAATTCAGTGCAGACCTTTAAAGTTATGTTTCTCTTGAGTCCTGAAAAATTATTTCATTGAATTTTAATGTTGTGGTTATCTTTATCTCAATATTTTCTGCCCTTTGGAAAATTTGCATAGTTTTAAGAACCTCATTTTCCTATATCCCCACTTTAACTTTACTTAACATACATTGGCCAAAGGGGTGGCTGCAAGTCCATTCTATACTTGGACGTGTGTGTGTGTGTGTGTGTGTGTGTGTGTGTGTGTGTGTGTGTGCTCTATCTTTGAAACTTCCCCAACACTTTTTGCCTCAAATTGTGTTCTATTGGGTGACCTGCCCAGCTGTTTCTTGCGTAGTACACTGTTTATTTCTCCAATTTTCCTGGGTGTTCATATACTGTCCCTCATATCTTACATTATTCTACAAAAGAATAGGTTAGATACAC
>NW_007737663.1:0-1214 GCF_000696425.1 Galeopterus variegatus | reverse complement strand
CTTTTTCTTCCTCACCTATGAAGAAGGCATTACCATTATTCTTTTATATAGATGAGAAAACATAGACATGGAAAGGTTAAATATTGGCAATGTAGCAGTAAATGGAAAAAACAAATTTTGAACTCAAGAAATCTGGCTACAGACCCTAAGTTCTTAATGGTGTTTCTCAATGATCCAAATGATATAATGAGGGATATTGGGTGTATTGAATGCCAAATCATACTTTTCTGGCTAGAGATGTATTTTCTACACCTATTGGCCAGAGATGCTATAGTTCTTTTGATACGGATACCTCTGCACTTTACCAGATAGCAAAAATTTTGTGAGCAATTGGTGAAGATCTCTTTACAAACGTTATTTGATTCTGACTGTTACAGTTGCTCTACTCAATTATTAGATTGTTAATTATGGAAAACACATCTAGTCTCAAGGAAGAGAAGTGCTTGTGAGAAAAGCATTACCCATGTTTGTTATGATCAAGTAAATTAAGAAAATATATTCAACTTCTGCTGTTATAGAGCAATTTGATATAATTGTGTTCCATACATAGTCCGCATTTGTTATTTGGCTTGTAACTGCCTCAGTTAGGGTGGAGCCTTGGCTGTATATATTTTTAAGGTAGTATAGCAAAACACAGGGATTTAGAAGTGTTTTAGAGGCAGAGGAGTAGAGTTCTGGTTTTGAAGTTTCCTTTTGGTATACTTAATGATATCCAATGCAGGTATGTGCCTCAGTAAAACCAGAACTAGAGAAAACTAATGTAGACACATTGCTCTCCTTGAGTCATATTAATTTTCTATGCATGTCTCTAGAAATATTTTAAATGGATAAAACAGATATTGCTGAGTATTCACAGACTACATTTTCTCCTGGCTTCATTTAAATAATAACCTGGCCAGTAGTTTTTTTTTTTCTTTTTTTTTTTCTCCTTTTTGTCTTTTTTCGTGACCAGTAACGGGATCGCAACCCTCGGNCATACTTTTCTGGCTAGAGATGTATTTTCTACACCTATTGGCCAGAGATGCTATAGTTCTTCTGATACAGATACCTCTGCACTTTACCAGATAGGAGGAATTCTTTCACAGAGATTTTGTGAGCAATTGGTGAAGATCTCTTTACAAACGTTATTTGATTCTGACTGTTACAGTTGCTTTACTCAATTATTAGATTGTTAATTATGGAAAACGCATCTAGTCTCAAGGAAGAGAAGTGCT
>NW_007737662.1:49944-51257 GCF_000696425.1 Galeopterus variegatus | reverse complement strand
CGCACACTTCTCAGGGTTGCGCTGTCTCCTGGCACGGCCACTCCAGACCCGTCGCCATCTTCGTCCTGCCCTTCAAGGCGAGCCACCTGCCCGACGTGTCTCTCGGGGTCCTCGGGGCAGCCGAAACAATCCACATTTAAACAATACATTTTTTATTCACTTTGGAACAATTATGACAATATGGTCAAAGCGTTTACTTGCTTTTGTATTGTATCTCATAAAATAAGTTAAGTTTTGCTTGGGATGTGTAAATTGCCTATTCTTACATATCTTTTCTTCCCCAACAAAAGTTGAGTGGCATTCATAACCCACAATGTTATGATGAATTCTGCACTTGGCAATATTCATATTCATAATCTGCACATCTCAGCAAATATGATTTCCTTTTTTTTGAGGCCTAGAAATATTTCCTTAATTAAATATTACTACATTTTTCAATATGGACATTAGATATGAACTATATTTTATATTTGTTAGCCCTACATTATGAAATAATACTTAATGCCCCTCTTCTCCATCAAGCTCCCCAAATACAACAGCTACAAGCACAAGAAAATATCCCGTATACTGTTAAAAATCGTTCTTTTTCAAAATGCAAGGTAAGAGACTACTGAATATGGCCATGAAAGAGTAACAAAGACCAGATTTACTTTCTCACCTTAACCAATTAGGAAACTAGACAAAAGATTTAATGCAACTGTTCTCAGACATTACATGACAAACAGCAGAGGATTATTATTTCTGATTACAAGGTAAAGTCTACATTACCTCAGTTTATCACCTAGAGGCTGTATTCTCTTTAGTGCACAGGGAGAGAGGAAACAAATTAAAGTCATGGATTTTCACTGAGGTTTAGAGACATTGGAATTTAGGGAGGCTGTTGTAAAGCACAGGGAGCTCTACAAAGACTGAGCTTGGAGGATCTTTAAAGGTGCTCCCTTGAGTCAATGGCAGAGTAGTTACCTGCTCATGCATGAGAGTAAACTATGCAAGATATGAGAAAGAACCACAGGAAATAAGTAGGCTGAACAATTTCTGAAACTAACCATGGGCTGGGAATATTTTCTGTTCCTGTCAGTCAGAGTAGAGAGATTTCATAATAAATGAAGCATTAGTAGAATACTCAGAAGGAAATTATCTTAACAGTGGGGCAAAATTATCCCTAGGATATTTAACTTAAAAGCTTAAAAGCAATCCTATTCAGAAACAAAGTGATCCCAATTATTCTAACTGCATCACAGACAAAAAGATCAACACCATTTAAAGGAAAGCAACAAAATCCCACACCCAACAACATACAATTTACAACATCT
>NW_007737662.1:47125-49178 GCF_000696425.1 Galeopterus variegatus | reverse complement strand
TGAAGGATAAGGAAAGCATGAACACAAGAGGAGAGATATAGAAAACATAAAATGACTCAAAAAAAACTTCTAAAAATTAAAACCAAAATACTGGGAATGAAAATACAGTGGCTTGGATTAACAGCATATTAGATCTTGCAGGAAAAAAAAAATCAGTGACTTTGAAAATATAGCAATAAAAAATTTTCAAAATTAAACAAAGAGGAAAAATAATAATAACAATAATAAAATAATAGAGCATCAAGATCTTCAAAAAAGTATCAGACAGTCTAATGTGTAATTGATATTCTAGCAGTAAAAAAGAAAAAAGAGAAACCCCCCAAATTGAAGAATTAATAGCCAAAATAGTTCCAAATTTGATAAAAATTAGAAACCCACAGATTGAAGAAACTCATTGCACTCTAAGTAGAAGAAATAAATGAAAAGATAATAATCAAATTGCTTTAAAGTATCAACGAAAAGAAAATCTTAAAAGTAACCACAGAAAAGTGTAAAAAGGAACAAAGATAAAAAGACAGCCAACTTATCACCAGTGGTTACAAAAGGCAAAAGACAATGAAGTAATATTTTCAGAGTACTAAAAGGAAGAATTTACCAATCTAGCAGGGCTGGACTCAGTATTATGTGATCTGGAGCACAGACTGTGGTAGATTTTATGACTAATGATCCTTCTTGCCAGGACATTATACAACTTCATCCTGTTGAAATTAGGGGTGAATAAATATGAACAAATGTTTTGGCCAAAGAAATGTGATAGAAGTGACTTATGTCAATTTAGAACAGAAACTGTAAGAATAACGTATCTCTCTTCTTTTCTTTTTTTCCTGTGAGACAGGCAATGTTCCAGATAGAAGCTGGCCCATCAGCCCGGGATCCAGGATAACATGACATGAACCAGAGCCACAACTGACCCTCAAATGAGATGTAACAGGAGCAAGAGCTGTAACTGTGGTCGTAAGCCACTGTGACTTTGGAATTGTTACTACACCCTCATCCTGATTATCTAACTGATACAAGAACCAAGAATAACTTCAGGCTTCATCTTCTGGTGAGATCAGGGCACACTGGGGCAGCTTCTTGGCATGAGACTTTAAAAGAGAATACTTGCACATTTTGCAAAGCTCTCAAATAACACAATGCCAGCTATGCAAATATTCTTAATGTAGACGAAAGGGAATTGGTACCTAAAGAAACTGAAGGAGCTAGTAAAGAACTCTTTTACTAGTCTAAATTTCAAAAAAAAAAAAAAAAGAAAAAGGAATAGTAAAAAGAAAGAAATAGACTAAGTATAAGAAGATGGAACCACTCTGAAAAGCTTCAGAGAAGCTAAAACATCACATAAAACTTGAAAAATAGCTGAAGGAAACAAAAAGACTTGGTTAGCAAGAAGAGAAATAAGAAAATAATTATTTTTGTGCTTGATGTTAGTGGAATATTAAGAAAAGCACAGGAGAGACCAGTTCTTAACTCTAGACTGAAAAGTCCAGAGAAAACTTCTGTGAAGGAGAAAGAAAGCCTATGATAGGCAAAGAGGGTTCAAGAGCACCCAACTGTGCAAAATGAGAGCAAGTCTGTGGATCAAAAACACTTCATCCCAGGGCTGTGAGAGACTGTACTCCTGGCATTGCTGAATGGCTGCTGATGATCTTTGATTGCATTTTCTGTTCCTTGCTGGTGTGTAGAAATGTGATTGACTTTTTATGTATTGATCCCATGACCTTGCTGAGCTCTTACTAATTTAAATACTTTAAAATGCTTTGGGAGTTTTTGAGCTAAGCAACATTTTGTCAGCAAAAATGACTTTTTTGTTGCTTTTTTGCAATCACTATAATTTGTTTTTTAACAATTTGAGCTGGGTAGGACATTTGTTCTTGATTTTAAAGGAAAAGTTTCTAAGTATTAACCTTTTTTGCATGTGTGTGTGGCTGGCTGGTACAAGGTTAAATTTTAACGTTTAAGTATATAGTGTATTGTAATTTTTTTGACAGATACATTTTATGAGAGTATGGATGTTTCTTCTTTTTCCAGTTTGCTAAGACTTTATTTTTAATCA
>NW_007737662.1:32495-46646 GCF_000696425.1 Galeopterus variegatus | reverse complement strand
ATTTTATGAGAGTATGGATGTTTCTTCTTTTTCCAGTTTGCTAAGACTTTATTTTTAATCATAAGCACACTTTGAATGGTAGACTTGTTTTTTCTATATCTACTGAGTTTTTATTTCAACAGTTAACAACTTAATACACATTCTAATTTTAATGAGTCTTTGCATTCTTGGTATAAACCCAGCTGGGCCATGATGTTGTGGTTGTTTCTGATACATTGTTAGGCTCAGTTTATTTAAGATTTTTCATTCATATTCAAAGTGAGATTAGCCTATACTTGTAATTTTCTTTACTTGTGTGATTCTTGTCCAGTATTAGTATGAAGGTAGTACTAACCTCATAAAATGAGTTAAGATGGATTTATATTTAAATTTTCTTATTTTCAGGAACAGTTTATATAAAATTGAAATTCTATCTTACCTTGATTATTGAAGTCACACAATAATTAATCAGACTTCAATTTTTAATTATTTTTGTTATATGTGGGTTTTTAAATTTTTATCGATATGTTAAGTGATTATGTCCTTCTTTTCTATTTTATTTTTTTAAATAGATGTTACTAACTAGACCAGTTTTAGGTTCACAACAAAATTGAGCAGAAGTTACAGAGAGTTTTCATATATCCCCTACCCCAAAATAGGCACAGCCTCCCCATTTTTAAACTCCAACACCAGAGTGGTACATTTGTTACAATCATTATTACAGCAAAGCCCATAGTTTACATTAGGGTTGACTCAGTATTGTACATTATTTGGGTTTAGAGAAACATATAATGTATCCATCATTATAGTATCATACGGAGTAATTTCACTGCTGCAAATACCCTCTGTGCTCTGTGGTCCATCCTGCTGTCCCTGCTAACTCCTGGCAACCACTGATCCTTTTACTGTCTCCATAGTTTTGCCTTTTCCAGAATGTTCTTTGGTTCAATCATGCAGTATGTAACCCTTTCAGAATGGCTTCTTTCACTTAGTAATATACATTAAGGTTTCTTCATGTCTTTTCATGGCTTGATAGTTCATTTCTTTAAACTTAATACATGCATGCTTTAAAATAATGCATGTGAAATTTCAGTGTCCAGTCAGTTTTGTTTTTGTTTGTTTGTTTGTTCTGACTTTTTAGAGAAGTTTTAGGTTCACAGCAAAACTAGTGAAAGTTACAGAGATTTCCCATATACCCGCTGCCTTCAAAGATGTCTAGCCTCTTCCATTATCAACATCCTCACCAGAAACGGTACATTTGTTATAACTGGTGAACCTACAGTCAAATTACTTACTATCTTCCTGGTAAAATATGTCTTTCATTATTATACAGTGATTCTCTTTGTCCCTAATACTATATTTGTAATAAAGTTTTGAACTTATTTAATATCACTAACTTCTATCTTAAATAGTAATTGTCTTGCTTATTTTTTATTATTTTATTTTCATCTTTTCTGTGTCTTTATGCTGTAGGTGTGTCTCCTCTAATAACAGAGAGCTGGATGTTGTGTTTTAAATCTATTCTAACAATTCCTGTTCCTTTTTAAAAACAAATTTAGTAGGTTTAGTCTATGTTTATTGAATAGTAATTGTCTTGCTTATTTTTTATTATTTTATTTTCATCTTTTCTGTGTCTTTATGCTTTAGGTGTGTCTCCTCTAATAACAGAGAGCTGGATGTTGTGTTTTAAATCTATTCTAACAATTCCTGTTCTTTTTTAAAAACAAATTTAGTAGGTTTAGTCTATGTTTATTGTGATTAACGATATATTTGAACTATGGCTATTATTCTTATTTTGTATTTTAATTTACCTTGAATTTTTTTCTACTTTAGTTTGGACTAGTGAGTACTCCCTCTCGATTGACACCTACTGGTTTAGATGTAAGAGCACATTCTTTATCTAATGGTCAATGCTTATCTTAAATTTTAACTCATGTATTTGTCTTAAATAGGACCTTGATAATTTTCTCCTGTGGTATGTATTTTCACTTTCCATTGTTTTAGATCTGATTACCCTTCTATGCCAAGTGGAGTCATTTGTATTGCTTGTTTTTGTTATACAGTAGATGTGTGTTTAGATTTAGGTACATGTTTACTGATATCTTTTGCCACATTGTACTTTCATCTATGAACATACCAGAGGGTTGCAAAACTCTAGGTGGCAGCATTCACAATGCCTTCTTTGTGGACTGTGGCACCAGGAGTTGTGCCATGTGGCAGCACAGATATCAACATTCCCTTCTAGATTCAAGTTCCTCCTTTCAAATGTGGAGATCTTAGAAGTTTCTAAGAGAGGATGTGTGTTGGTACATCTTATGTAATTTTGTCTTTATTTTGTTGTCTTTATTAATATAAGAGTTTAGCTTTGTATGAAATTTTAGGTTGAGAGCATTTGACACACTGAAATCTATCCCACTGTCTTCTAGCTTTTATTGTTGCTCTAGAAAAATGTGTTATGCAGATCCCCACCCTGCCCATGTAGAAGGCAGGATACTGCACTGCATTGCCACCAATGGAAGAGGCACCCAGGCAGGCTGGAGAACAGGCCAACCACCTGCCCAGGCCTGCCCTACTTATGCAGAAGGCAGGACCCTGCCACACACTGTGCCACTACCATGAGGCTTCACACAGCTTCCATGGAGGTGGGCCACAACAGACCCCACCACAGCTAATGCTGTTGCAAGAATGACTTGCTGCCCTAATAACATCCATGACCACTGTTCAGGTGGCCCACTACACGTAAGACTTCATTGACACAAAGAGAGTTACTGAACAAGCCTGGAAAAAGAGAAGAAAGTCTTTCTCTTCAAAGTCCACTACAGAGTAGTAGAAGAAGAAACTGATCTACCAGATGACTACAAATCAATGTAGGGATACTAAAAATATGAAAAAGTCAGAAAATATGACACCACCAAAGGAATTCAATAACTCTCAAGTACTAGACCCTGTAGAACAAGAACCCCTTGATATGACTGAAAAGGAATTCTGAGTATCTATCTTAAGGAAACTCAATGAAATAAAAGATGACTCTATAAGATGACACAATGAAATGAGAAAAAATATCCAGTATATGAAGGATGAAATTTACAAAAAGATTGTCCTTAAAAAAGAATGTAGCAGAACTCCTGGAACTGAAAGATGTGTTCAATGAAATAAAAAACACAACTGAGAGCTTAAGCAACAGGCGAGAACAAGCTGAACAAAGAATATCTGAACTCAGATATGGTATTTATGAAACAACTTAGGCAGACAGAAAAGAAAAAGGAAAAAAAAATTAAAAACAAATGAAGAATCTTTAAGAGATCTAGCAGACAACTGTAAGCACACAAACATCTGAATCATGGGTGGTCCTGAAGGGGAAGAGAAAACTAAAGGCATAGATAATGTATTCAATGAAATAATAATGGAAAACTCCCTGGATAGAGAGAGAGACACAGACCACTAGATCCAGGAAGCTCAAAGCTACCCAGACAGTTTCTGTCCAAAAGATCCTCTCTGAGACATATTATAGTCAAAGTGGCAAAGCTCAAAGACAAAGAGAATCCTAAAAGCAGCAAGAGAAATAAATGTGTCAAGTCACTAATAATGGAGCTGCCATCAGACTAACAGTAGACTTCTCAACTGAAACTCTAGAGGCAAGAAGAAAATGGGATGGCATATTCAAAACACTAAAAAAAAAAAACAAAACAAAACAACAACCCTGCCAGCCAAAAATACTACACCCAGCAAGGCTATCATTCAGAAATGAGGGAGAAATAGCATATTTCCTGGACAAACAAAAACTGTGGAAGCTCATCACGACATGACCAGTCCTGAAAGAAATTCTCAAGGGAGTTCTGCACTGCAATCTGTACAACAATAATCACTACCGTGAATACACAAGTAAGAACAAAACCCACCAGTAAAAAACAAATGCAAGTGCGGAAGAAAAAAGAAACTGAATCCACCACCTCAAAAAAACTCCACAAACATGGAAGACCAATAATCAAGGGAGAAGAAAGGAACAAATAATTCTCAAAATATCTAAAAAACCCATAAAATGCCAGGAACAAGACAACACCTCTCATAACAACCTTAAACATAAATGAATTAAACTGCCCACTCAAAAGACACAGACTGATGGATTGGATAAAAAAGCAAGATGCAGCTATATGCTGTCTTCAAGAGACTCATCTCATCAGTAAAGATGCACACAGGCTTTGTACAGTCTGTGTGGAAAAGATAAACCACACAAATGGCAACCAAAAATGAGCAGGAGTAGCTATTCTTTTATCAGATAAAATAGACTTTCAACTATAAACCATAAAAAGAGACAAAGAAGGCCACTATATATTGATAAAGGGATTGATCCAGCAAGAAGGCATAACAGTCCTTAATGTATTTGAACCCAACTCAGGAGCACCCAGATATATAAAGCAAATTTAGACCTAAAGAAAGAGAGAGACCCCAATACAATAATAGTGGAGGACCTGAGCACCCCTCTCTCATCATTGGACAGATCATTCAAGCAACAAATCAACAGAGAAACACAGGATTTAAGCTACATGTTAGAACAGTTGGACCTGGCAGATATCTACAGAACATTTCATCCAATGACTACAGAATATACATTCTTCTCATCAGCACACAGAACCTACTCCAAGATAGACCACATGTTAGGTTACAAATTAATTCTCAAGAACTTAAAAAAAATTGAAATCATTTCGACTATCTTTTCAGACCACAGTGGATTAAAACTAGAAATTAAAAACAAGTGAAACTCAGGACTCTATACAAATACATGGAGATTAAACAACAGGCTCCTGAATAACCTATATGCCCAAGAAGAAATTAAACTGGAAATCAAAAAATTTCTAGAAAACAATGAAAATAAAGACACATCATATCAAAACTAGTGGGATACTGAAAAAGGCAGTAATAGTCGGGAAGTACATAATAGTGAATGCTTATATTTAAAAAAAGGAAAGATTTCAAGTAAAAATCTAACTCTACAACTGAAAGAACTAGAAAAACAAGAACAATCCAATCCCAAAGCTAGTAGATGGAAAGAAATAATTAAGATTAAAGCAGAACTAAATAATATAGAGACCCCCAAAACAATACAAAAGATCAGCAAAACAAAAAGTTGGTTTATTGAGAAGATAAACAAAATAGACACACCATTAGCTAGGTTAACAAAAAAAAGAAAACACCCAAATAATAGAAATAAAAAGTAGATATTACAACTGATTCCACAGAAATACAAAAAGTCATTAGAGACTATTATAAACAAATATATTGAACAAATTTGTAAACCTGGAGAAAATGGATAAATTTTTGGACACATACAAACTACCAAGACTGAATCAAGAAGACATAGAAAACTTGAACAGACCAATAACAAGCATTGTGATTGAAGAAGAAATCAGCAATCTTGCAACAACTAAAAGCCCAGGACTGGATGGCTTTACTACTAAATTCTACCAAACCTTTAAAGAGAAGTCAATACCAATTCTCTTCAAACTATTCCAAAAAATTGAAACAGAGGCCACTCACTCAAATTCATTCTATGAGGGTAGCATCACCTTGATACCAAAACCAGGCAAAGATACAACAAAAAAAGGAAACTACAGACCAATATTTCCGATGAACATAGATGTGAAAATCTTCAATAAAATACTAGCAATCAGAATACAGCAACACACCAGAAAGTTATACACCACGATCAAGTGGGATTCATCTCAGAAATGCAAGGGTGGTTTAACATATGGAAGTCAATAAATGTGATACATCACATCAACAAAATCAAGGACAAAAACCATATGATTATCCCAATAGATACAGAAAAAGCATGTGACCAAATTTAACATCCCTTCATGATAAAGACTTAACAAATTAGGTATAGAAGGAAAATATCTCAGCCCAATAAAAGCCATCTATGACAAGCCCACTACCAATATCATCCTGAATGGGGAAAAATTGAAGGCTTTTCCCTCAAGAACAGAAACAAGACAAGGACTCTCACCATTCCTATTTAACACAGTATTGGAAGTACTAGCCAGAGCACTCAAGCAAGAGAAAGAAATAAAGGGCATCCAGATTGGAAAAGACAGAGTCAAGCTGTCCCTACTTGCAGATGACATGATCCTATATATAGAAAAACCTGAAGACTGTCAAAAAACTCTTAGAGCTGGTTAATAGTTTCAGTAATGTTGCAGGATACAAATTGATGCCCTCAAATCAGTTGCATTTATATTCTCCATAATGAGCTAACAGAAAGAGAAATCAAGAAAGCTAGCCCATTTACAATAGACACCAAAAAAAAAAAATACTCAGGAATCAATTTAATCAAGGAGATGAAGGATCTCTACAATGAAAAGTATAAACCACTCCTGGAAGAAATTAAAGAAGACACAAATAGATGGAAAGACATTCCATGTTCTTGGATTGGAAGAATTAACATTGCGAAAATGTCTCTACTACCCAAAGTGATCTACAGATTCAATGCAATCCCCATCAAAATACCAATGACATCATTCATAGAAAGAAAAAAAAATTCCAACATTTATGTAGAACAACAAAACACCCCGAATTGCCAAGGCAATCCTGAGTGGGGCAGGGGGGAAGCTGGATGGATAACACTACCTGACTTCAAATTATTCTACAAAGCTATAATAACAAAAACAGCATGGCACTGACATAAAAATAGACCAATGGAGCAGAATAGAGAACACAGAAATCAATCCACAGACTTACAGCCAATTAATATTTGACAAAGGCAATAAAAACATACATTGGGGAATACTACCTCTTCAATAAATGGTGCTGGGAAAATTGGACATCCGTATGCAAACTTAAGTATGAGACCTGAAACTAAAACTACTAAGGCAAAATATAGGGGAAATACTTCAGGAACTAGGACTGGACACAGACTTTATGAATAAGTGCCCCAAAGCATAAGCAACAAAGGAAAAAAAGTAAACAAATGGGACTATATCAAACTAAAAAGCTTCTGCACAGCAAAGGAAACAATCAACAGAGTAAAATACCAACCTACAGGGTGGGAGAAAAAATTTGCAAACTGTACATCTGGCAAGGGATTAATATCCACAATATACAAGGAACTCAAGCAATTACACAATATAAAAAAGGAATAACCCAACTAAAAAATAGGCAAAGGAGCTCAATAGACATTTTTCTAAGGAAGCCATACAAATAGCCAACAGGCCATTAAAATTGCTCAATATTACTAATGATCAGGGAAATGCAAATTAAAACCACATTGAGATATCACCCCACCCCAGTTAGACTGGCTATAATAAAAAAGATGGAGAATAATAAATGCTGACAGGGATGGGGAGAGAAGGGAATGCTCCCGCACTGTTGGTGGGACTGTATATTAGTAGTACAACCACTATGGAAAACAGTATGGAGATTTCTCAAACAACTACGATAGGTCTACCATATGATCCAGCAATCCTGCTTCTAGGTATATACCCAAAGGAATGGAAATCATCATGCAGAAGGGATACCTGCACTTACATGTTCATCACAGCTCTATTTACAATAGCCAAGATATGGAACGAGCCTAAATATCCATTAAGGACAACGTGGTATATACATACCATGGAATACTACTGTGCCATAAAAAAGAATGAAATTCTGCCATTTGCAGCAACATGGTTGAGCTTGGAGAAAATTATGTTGAGTGAAATAAGACAGGCACAGAGGGGAATATACCAAATGTCCTCACTTATAAGTGGGAGCTAAGAGAAGAAGAAGGAAGGAAAGAAAGACCACAGTGGTGTGTTGGACTTGCAGAGGGAGAGAACATACCTAGAGCTGTGGAATGGGGAGGTGGGAGGGAGAAGGGGGAGAGAGACATGAGATTAATTGGGTGGGGGACACAGGTATAATCTCATTTTGTGGTAATGGGCGTGCTGGTAGTATTGATCTGGCCATCACATCTTGGGCATGAGTTGTGACAGTCAGCTTGTTCCCCATGAACATGTATAACCAATAAATTTTTTTTAAAAAGTATGTTACTAACACACTTAAAACTAGTGTGTGTTTTTGCTATTTCTTTGACAGTAAAATCTTTCTTATTGCTATCAAGACTCCCTTTGTTTTACGTTTTGCAGATTCTCTACGATGTTTGTAGGTATGAATTTGTTCTTACATACCTCGTTTAAGATCTGTCATGCTTCTAAATATGAGAATTTCTGCCTTTTGTCAGTTCTTCAAAAATTTCACTGATTGTCTCTGTATTTCCTCTCCCTCATTTTCTGTGTATCCTCTTTCTATTACATCTGTTTAATTTATGTTGGACCATCTTGTTCTATGCACCATGTTTATTAACTTTTATGTTGTCCATCTCTTTATCTCTCTAAACTACCACCTGAGCAATTTCTCCATCTGTGCCTTTCAGTTCACTAATGATTCCTTCAGCTGGATCTAATGTGCTAATTCGTCTATTAAATTATTTCAAATATGTAATTAACTTAATTCTAGTTAAATTTGATACATTTTAAAATCTTTTGAAGTACTTACTTGCCACTTCCTTTTAAAATTCACATTTTAATTTTAATAATATTAATCATAAGTATCAAAGTTAATAATTCCAAATTAATGGAGGTTTTAGAGGATCTAATACTGTTCTTGTTTCTACTCTCCTTTGTACACGGTGGTTTGTATGTTTTGAATGTGGGGCAGGACCAATTTTCTGTCCTATGCAATATATCCCACAGATTATCTGTGGGAATCCTATGAGATTTGGTAGAATGGTACATTTCTTCAGAAAGGATGTATATTTACCTCTGCCAGACCCTGGGGTACTACCAATCTAAGACAATTAAATTAGTCCCCCACTTTAGGGTTTTGGGGATCCTGCTGATAGTGTATATTTTAGCCTCAAACATGCATTGTTCAAATAACCAGAGAAGAATGTCTTATCTTGCATAGATTCTATAATGAGACAGGACAGTTCTTTTCCTCTTTTTTTTTGCTAACAGAAGGCTTTTTCTCCAGCCAAATTTTGGCTAAGGATGTAGTGTCCTGGAGATTTGGCTTTATTCTGGTAGGGGGTGGTTTCAAATTGCCAAGTTGCATGAGCCCAAATCTTACTACCACAGGCCATTAAAATACAAGTCTACTGACTACTGAGATTAACAAATACCCCCAAAGAATTCAAAGTTTTACAGTTTTACAGGTTTTTAGCATCCTGGTTCCTAAAAGTTCAGCTGCATATTTATAAAAATATTTGTTATGCTTATTCCCCCAGAAATTCTAATTTCTTTGTTTGGCATGGGGAAATATGTAGTCTGTCAAAAGTCTGAAAATAAAAATGCTGCTGGGAGTCTTGAAAAGTTTAGAGATCAAAGAAATATTTAATAATAGGGATGCCTGATTTATAAAAAATAATAAAGAAACAAAGAAAAAGGTATTCTAAAGATTTCCAATAGATTAGCCTGTGCTAGTTCTACAGAGTATTGTAACTATTAAAGATTCATAGATAATACTTAAGCAGGAGTCCTTAAGGTTCAGAATTAACTGATTAAAACAATTTATAAGATGATTTCATTTTTAGGCAAGGTCATTCATTTAATAGAGCACTGACAATAAACACTGTATCTATAATATTTAGCAAGGAAGAGAGTTCAAAAAATTTAAAGCAATGAATGAATATGGGTGATGGGATTGGTATTATGTGTCGCAATTTGAGCAAGACTTTTGCAAAAAAGCCTCGTGCAATCTTACTGGATGAGCTGCAATGTATGTAGCAGATGTTGGTGTCCTGTCCATATCAGTATAGCTCATTACTGCAAGCACCTGCCACTTTCTGCCTGAAGACTTCTCTGTTCCCAGCAGTGTGCTTGGCCCATGTACAGGCCAGGGGCCAATGTCCCTTTGAATAGTACTCAATCAGTGGGAGAAGAAAGTCAGGGAGTCACTACCCCAGCTTCCTTATTTCTCCGCCGAGAATTCTATGCTGGTTTCTTTCCCTTCCTGCCTGCCTCATTTCCCATCTTCCTCCATCAGCACTTTCTGAGAAAAACATCTCAAATCAACTACCTTTCCTCAAATCCTAGTCTTAGCGTCTGCTTCTTGGGTAAACGCAACAAAACACCTGGGGAATTATGGACTAGATTCTAAGATAAGTAAATTGTTTCATAAACCAATGATAGCTAATTGGTTTATGTCAGTCACAAAGGATCTTTCTAATGATACCCTGTGAGGGTACTTTTCCCTTATTTTTCTCAATTTTATCAATATTTGAATAAAGATGTAAAGAGTTTCTTAATGAATTTGGAGATGAAATAGTATTGTTGTAGGAGGAGATGTAATGAATATATTAGATGACAGAATCAGAATCCACACAAGTTTTTAAGGGACTAGAAAATGAATAAATCTAATAAAATTACATCAGTGGGTTAAGACACTGCAATTGAATCTCCTTGAACGTGGAATATTATTATTATGTGATAAAATTTTAGAGGTATTCGTTAACGGTAAACTTAAAGTTAGTTAACATTGTGTGCGGCTGCTGGAAAAGCAAATGTGGTTTTGGCTTAGATTAATGAAGTAATATTCAGATCAAAGGAAGTGATAACTATGTTTAATTTTGCAATAAACAGACAATACTGTCTGGACATCATGCTTTTAAGAGGCTAGAAGCGATCTCCTCAATATTAGAGAATGGAGTTTGAAGGCACTTGGAAATATGAGATGGAGAAGGATAAAGAAAATATGGCTGCTTAGCATCAAGAAAGGAGGGATCAGAGAAGATATTAACTGTTTTCTGTTTAAATATATGACCTGTGGGAAAGAAATTAGACATTCCTGAATGACCTTTAGAGTCCTTCATGTCTGTATTCCCGAGGCTGCTTAGCATCAAGAAAGGAGGGATCAGAGAAGATATTAACTGTTTTCTGTTTAAATATCTGACCTGTGGGAAAGAAATTAGACATTCCTGAATGACCTTTAGAGTCCTTCATGTCTGTATTCCCGGTGTCTAATCCATGCCTTGCATGTTGTAGGAGCTCAATAAATGTTTGTTGAATGAATGAAAAATTAATGATATTGCATATTTATCTCAATTGTGCAACTGAGACACGACACATACTCTTCATTTTCCTGTGTCTATCCATCTTTTTGTCTATTCTCATATTTGAAGCTATTCATTTGATGGTGAAGTCCTGGTGCAGGACCAATCTTCTGTTCTGTGCAATATGTCCTATATCATTGTGGTTTTATACATGCAAACTGTAATGATTGTGAGGTTGATGCCTCTTGGTAAACACAGCCCCCAGTTTCTTAATCCCCATCAGATGAACTGTCCTTGAGTTTATTATCTACAGCAGTGGCAAACGTTTGTGGTGACAATTGCTTCAGTCTTTTGTCCAGGCTGTCACGCTTTCCCTCTGCATTCTATTTGGGTTTATCTCATGCTTCATTCGACATGTTCATATTTTCTTAATATATTTGGTCACATTTATGACATAAGGGAATATGTCAATGGACTTATTTTCCCTATTTTCCAACCATTTTATTGTTTTTTAATAGCACATTTTAGGCTGTAAATCAGATTAAATAAAAACTATGTAATGCATTTCTTTGTTTTTTATGCATTTTGGGGTCCTTATCTAGTCCAATGGGAGAAACAGTTTCTTGAATTTTCTTTTTACAGTGATGACTGCCTTAAATACGTAGGTGCTTGCTTGCTGTGGAGTTATGAGGAAGTTGGCTTCTCTCAGGCATCCTCCAGGTTCTGATCTGATAACCCTTTCTTTCAAATGCTCAGCGTGACTCCCCACCTTGGGCTTAGCAGAATCCCTGGTGGGCTCCTCAGCACTCTCTCCGGCTGCACCAGGAGACATGCATCCCATTGTCGTGTGAAGTCTGTTTACTGTACTTTCTCATTTTATTTTATTTCTCAACATAGTTGAACTCAAAATTATAACCAGTTGATCTATAAATTACTATGCAAATTTTGCTTATCTTTGTATTCTTAAGGGGTGGCTACATTCATAATATCTCAAAAATAAATTTTTTTGGAAAACCAAGACTTGGAGATGCTCCCCCCGCTCTTTTTTGGAGGGGTGGTAATAGCTGTGCTCAGCGGTATAACCTTGGACAAATCAGCTAACCTCTGTGGACTTTAGTATTCTCACGTGTGAAAGAAGGGAGGACCAGATCATCTCTAAGGTGCTCTCAAGATAAAGTGTTCTTTAATTCTATGATTGAGAAAAGTTTTATATAAAAGCTTTATGTTTCCTCGCCCTCCCCTTCTCATCCCCTGTAAAGGCACCCTGATCATGTCTCCTTTTCCTTGGGTCTGATTGTCTCTTCTTGTTTATAGCTGCCACTAATTTGCTCATTTGCTTGCTGGAAAATAGCTAATTAAAACCCACTTCAGCTAACAAGCTGACTGGGACCATGCAAATGTCACTCTCTGCTGTCTGCTATTTCCGTTTATACTTTACATTATCAGTGTTGTTTTTCCTCTCTCTGTTATAATGAATGCAAGGATAGATTTAGCGCCCTCTTCACAGGTGTGCAATGGTCCAACAGCCACCAGCCCAGGAAAGTGCTGCTGTTTTACTGCACTTCAGCACTTTGAGTGTTATTACCCCTGACAGTTAATGGTTTCAGACTACATTGCTTGTTAGTGCTGGAGTTTTGAACAGCTTCATCTATCTTTTTGTTTTTACAGTGACTGGGCACATTAAGTGTATGTGTCTGAGCTATTAGTCCCGTCTGTTCATCGCATGCATTTCATTCTGTACGGGGTTCTTTTTTTTCTCTCTAAAATTAGTATGTATTGTCATCCATATACTTCAACACATCGACTTTTGTTATAATTATGCTGTCATCATTGTGCTTCCACACATTTGCTAATTTATTGTAGCCAAATTAGACCTAATATTAGCAATTTTGCAGCTGTTCCTTTAGAATATACATGACCATATATTTGTATGCTATTTGGTAATTATATTTCACAGTCAAAAAAAAGAAAGAAAGAAAGAAAGAAAGAAAAAAAGAACCACATTTGCAAAAGGGAGAGAGTGGAAAGATGGAAAAAAAGGAGATTACATAAAAACAAACTCACCTGAGAGTGGAAAATGAGAAAAGAGAAAGAGAAAATGGAGAGAAAAATGCATTACAGAAAAGATTTAAAGGGTAGATTTTGGAGTAAACGACAGCAGTGAATGCTTATGCAGGGTTGTGCAGTGCAAGGAGCATGTGTACTAGGTCCGACACTCACAAAGAAGTGAGGTTTTCTGGGCAGGAATTTTCTCTACTATATTCTTCTGTTACTGTGCATGTGCTACTTACTGGAATAGCTGAGCAAAAAATACCAACAGAAAATGATTCTAGGGTTATTGTGTGAGCCGCAAAGGAAAGGAGAGTGCAGGCTGTGTAGGTGCTTCCACTAAAAAGTGATTTCCAGTTAAGGTGCAAGACTTAAATGATTTGGTTCAAAAACGTGCTGGAATGGAAGAATGTGAGGATGAAGAAATGAGAATTGTTTGGATCTTCGTATGGTTGAGAATTATGAACAGCTTTAAATGCAGGTTCATGCTTTGTTTATATATGGAGATGATATTTAAAGGAATATGATAAAAGTGACTGGAATGTGTGTACTGTGGTGTGTGTGTGCACGCATGTGCACAAGTGCACATGTGAGTGCATGTGTGTATTTTATATTTTAATTAGGTTATGAGAGTTTAACATGATACAGGCATGTAAAATTAGGTAATGCCAGCTTTGAGATAACATATGTCCCAAGCTAAATTATCAATGACACATTCTTCTAGGACATGAACTGCCTGGTGTGAGTAGTTGAGTATTTTGTAAAGTCATCTGTGCATTGAGTTAGTAATCCATTTAATGGGACCCTCATGGTGTAAAATAATTCATGAGAATTCACAGAGTACATGGATCTATTCTGAGGAGGTAACTTACTGGAAGAAACTAGCTTACTGCATTCATTATTAGAGATATTATTCTATATTTTAATAGATCTGAAAGATTATGTACAATGATTTAAAACAAAATAAAACAGAATTTATAATGGTTTTGATGACTTGACTTTGAGAATAATCCCAGGCAGATCTGTTTTCCTGGGGGTAATATCCTATCTCATATATTAGAGATTTGGGTGTAGTGTTTCTCTTAGATATCTATATTTTC
>NW_007737662.1:26735-31728 GCF_000696425.1 Galeopterus variegatus | reverse complement strand
GAATTTATAATGGTTTTGATGACTTGACTTTGAGAATAATCCCAGGCAGATCTGTTTTCCTGGGGGTAATATCCTATCTCATATATTAGAGATTTGGGTGTAGTGTTTCTCTTAGATATCTATATTTTCATTCTGATTGGGTCATAAAAGATAGATTTTCATTGCTGTTTCCCACTCTGACTGCCCTCTTCTAGTTCTTTCTCAGTAGACCTAAATATCTTATTTCTCTTCTCTTTTCCAATTGATCAAAGTCTACTCTTCAGCATTTAGAAAGCAAAGTAAGACAAATTATATTGTTAAAGCATTTTTCAGCATATCCTTCACTGGGATTTTATATTTCTATACAGAACATTCCTTTAAACTTAAAAAAAAAAAAAACCATAATGCTCCAGTAGTAAAATTAGGGGGAAAGTTAATAGGTGAAAAATCAAAAATTTTGTTTCATACATTTGCTTTAACTTTTTTCCTTTGAAAGGATAACAGCCTTACTGGAACTTATAAGACCATCANTTTGCTTTAACTTTTTTCCTTTGAAAGGATAACAGCCTTACTGGAACTTATAAGACCATCAGTAGACATAGCCCTAGCCTCACAGAGAGTGGGGAAGATCTGAATTGAGATTTGAGGTGATGCTGATATAATGCATAAGGGGTTGAGAGTCAAAGGAACAGCAAATATACAACACCACCAATAGCAAATGAAAATAAAACCCTAAACATAAGGTCCTTTTTATGCCTTAGTATAGTCTCTTTTAACTCACATCGGATTGAAGCACCACTGTGAGATGTTATTTGCATGGGTCATTTTTTTAGTACAAAGCCCAAGTAGAATTGAAATGATAGGAGGAGCTGGCCAGTCATTATCCTGATAATCCTCTACAGACTCCAGGCTCTTGTCATGCAGGAGGCTACTACTTTAGCTTAGCTTTGCCCACTGGGAACAGTTGAGCACTGACTCTGCCACCTGTATCCAGAATCTAAAATGTGTTAAACTAAAGCTGCCCACCCCAGTTCACCACCTCAGGTTCATAGAAACAAAAGGATGTTCTCACTTGATTTTTTTCTCCCTAATCTTTATGTCTCCAGGGTAAGCTCTTGACCTAGACAACAGGGCAAGAGAAAGTGGTTGGTAAAAGCAGACAGTAGACTTAGAGATTTAGCAAAGCTTCTGAAACATTTGAAGTGTGTTTCCTGGAGCAGAGCCTGCTCTCAATCAATCAGTCTCAGAGACAATGGGAAAGAAAGAAGTCATCTGAATTTCATTTAAACCCACTTCTGTTTGATTCATTGACCATTCCTTTTCCTTGTGCTGGGTTGTGTGGTGCATTGTGTTGCATGGTGACCAGAGCCACTTCAATAATTTTTTTCAGAACATAAGGCTTTAGTTTTTGGTTTGGTTTCTTACTACACCAGCTTTGCCAATTTTATCATCAGGGCAATACAATTTTTGCTTTTATGTTCAGTGGTAGTTAATTATTGGATTTAAATCCCGCACAACTCTGGGCAGGATTAATCCAGCTAATATTTATTGAGCAAGTACTAAATGCCCAGCATTTGTAACTTACAGGCAATGAAGAGATACCAACAGAAAATCAGTGATTGAAATGTTCAATATGTTATAGGTTTCATTCACAACCTTTAGTTTTCTGCACTTACATCATTTATATGAACAGATACACTCGTCAGTAATCCTAATCACTGCATTCCCTGTTTCTCAATAGAGAATAGAAGTGGAGAATGGGGCAATGTATTTCACCTCATGGTGATTCAGAATTTTCTTGGGCCCAAGAGAATGGTATGGGATGGCTTAAAAGACCTGTCACCACCTCTGCCTCCAACTCCTCAGCAGCATGCCAGAGATTTTGATTCCTCTCTCTATAGCTTATGGCAGGCAGGTGTGTCCTTTCTTTCATGTTGAGAATCATGACACTCTAAAATGGATACAAATTAATAGTATATCATTAAGATTAGCATGTTTGAGATTTTAAAAACAAGCAAACAAAGCAAAATCAAAATTTTGCCATGCATAGTTATGAGGCATCAGGGAAGCAATGTTCTGCTTGAGTGGGGCACCCAATGAATGAGTTTTAAATGGAGATATAGAGTAGAAAATAAAAGATTACCGAAGTCCTGTTGAGCTGCAGCATTAGTGACTCTGTGGTGCCCAGGGGAGCATGGCTACTTGGAGGCTGGGGAGAAGGACCAATGCAGGTAGGAAAACATTTTTTAAAGTTTGTAGGACTGAGTAGAACAGGCCTCATGTTTTCGCTATATGTCATCCCTATCTTCAGCAGAGTACTTTGTGGAGACCTAGCTCCTGAAATTCCACATTTGCCCTCTTGAGCCTATTGTCCCAAGATTTCTGTGTGCATGTGCATGCATGAGAGAGAGAGAGAGAGAGAGGTGTTTAAAACTGAGCATATGCACGTGTAGAATGGCTCAAGACTAACCAAGAACTTTCTCACAGAGCTCAATGTGCAGAAATTAAAATGCAACCTGACACAACACCCCCAAATTTAGGACTAAATTTTAGAATTTAGTTAAATTCTAAAAGATAAAACATTCAGGAATATCTTTAAGGTGTTTAAAACTGAGCATATGCACATGTAGAATGGCTCAAGACTAACCAAGAACTTTCTCACAGAGCTCAATGTGCAGAAATTAAAATGCAACCTGACACAACACCCCCAAACTTAGGACTAAATTTTAGAATTTAGTTAAATTCTAAAAGATAAAACATTCAGGAATATCTTTAGTCTTCAGTTTTTCAGATGTCTTCCACATGTTTTAGCTTATGAGGTAAGATTACAATAACCTTCATTCACCTTAAGATGTTGTCATAAACAGTGCTTCTCAAATTTCTCTAGTGAAGTAGTCTTAAATTGTCCTCAGTGGCAGAGAAAAGGGAACGAAGAATTGGGGCTGTCATAGTTAGATACCAGCTGCTACAGGGAGAAAAAATATTTTCAGAGTGTAATATTTTATCTTAACAATTAGTGTGAATTTTCCATTCTATTTAACAATCTATTCATGGTTGTTCTAATTTTAAATGTTTTCACCCAAAATCTTTGAATATAGGAAAAAGTCCCATGTTTTGAAGTTCAGATGATTAAGGAATGACCTATCTGGAGTAACAGCTGCCTAGGCATACTGGTATCCCATTTGGGGAAGAACCATCTCAATTTATTACTGGTTTCTAAAAGGAAGTCATGGGGAAAAAATTAAGAAAGAAGAAAGATGGATTTGGAATTTTCTTAAAAGTCATTGTGTGACTATCTTGGGAAAAGACCACGTGAGAGCTGACCACTCACTAAGGCCTCAGAATCTACTCCACAATAGAAATAGCCTTACACTGGTCTGCAAAATTTAGTTATAAGGGTGTTTTCTTCTCTACTGCTTCAAAACTTTCTATCGCTTAGCAAAATAAATCAGCTAGCTTCCCTTTTGTTCTAATCCCTGGCTCTTTGAAGTGAAGAAACTATAGAAAAGGGAAGTCCACTCTTTTGACACGGCCACTTTGGGAAGATGAACCGGTGAGGAACAGACCCCAATTTTAATGGAGAAGAACAAGAGGAGGGAAACTATGAAATCTGAGCCTCCACTATGAGGTCTGCCTAATGCACTGGTGCCTCCTTCCTTCTCAGATGATGTTCTTACGATGAACTCAGACCTTTCAATTCTTCCCAGCCAGAAACTCTGGTAAGGACTCCTCTCCTGAGAGGACCACCTGGACTGTGAACTCCTGCTGTCTTGGGACTTTGCGTGGGAGACTTGGCATGTCGATGGGAAGGCACAGAGGATTAGTGTCATATTCTTCTTTGTCCATGCTGGCAGCAATTTTGCCTCTTTTCCCTTTATAAAGATGCCTTCTGCTAGGAATGCTCAATTTGATTGGTCTGTGTACAAGGTTGCTTGAATTCTCCTAAGGAGATTGAGACTAACTGAAACAAACAAAATCTAACATTTATTGGGTCTCCTTTGTGTAAGAGTCTGTGCCAGACACTTTCAGAACTTAACCCAAAATACTATCAAATAAATATCTTTGAGATACAACCTTCTTCAGAACAGAGGCCAATTTGCTAATCAGGCTGACAATGTTCATTCACTCAGGGGCATCAGGAACTTGGGAAATTCTGACAAATACACCCTTTAGGAACTAATATTGGCTAGCTAATTCTACCATCATTTTGTACATTAAAAACATTGTGAATATATATATTTTTAACATGAATGAAGACAATGCAAATTTACTAACAGCACTAGTTATAAAAAATAAGTTCCACAGGGTAAGTACTCTGGAAGTAAAGATGACATTATAGTCAAAATGTCTCCTTGAAAAGGAGGGAAAATAATCAGGTGTCTCTTTGCCCTGACAAATGTGTTTGCTTCTGACTCCCCACTTTTTTTTAAGATTTAAAAAAACACAATTCTGTAAATGAGACTGGTTTTGAATTTTTTCTTTTCTCATACTGATTACATCAGATCTTGTTATCAAGATGATGTCGATCTCATAATAACTTGAGTAGCTAGTATAGGAATTATCTGTTCCTTCAAGTGTTATAAAACTGGCCTAGCAAATCATTTGCCTCTGCTGTCTTTTTGAGGGGGAGAGAGTAGGGTAGAGGTTTTTATTACTAATTTAATTTATTATTGTTTATCTATATTTACTATTTCTTCTTGAATCAAGTTTTGCAATTCATATTTTTTACTAAGAAATTATCTACTTCATGTAAATTCTCAAACTTACATGTGAAATTATTTATAATGTTTTCTAAAATATCTATGATATGGGTAGTTGCATTTCCTAATATGTTCTGTTCATCTGTACTTTTTTTTTTCACCTCTGTTTCTATCTTTCGTTATTTGTTTTTTAGTCAGTCTCGACAAATCTTTGAGTTTAGGGAACATAGAAATGGGGATTATTGGGGCCGGGCCGGTGGCACACTGCTACATTGCCCCATTTGGGAGCGCAGTGGCGCTCCCGCCGAGGGTTC
>NW_007737662.1:24234-25385 GCF_000696425.1 Galeopterus variegatus | reverse complement strand
AATTTTCTGAGAAAAAGTTGGGTCATCTGCTGAGAGGGGATGACAGGGAAAGAGGTATGGGAGGTGTGCACAGAAAAAGGAGGGGAAGAGTCAGCTGGGAAATCAGGAGATAACGGTTTAGGGAAATGTATGGTATGATTTCTGGCTGCGTTAATGGCCCACTCGATGTTCATGAGACCTGACATCATGGTTGTGTGGTTTGCTTCAACCAAGTTAGCCACATAATGTGAGGACAGTTGGATTTAATCAGGATTGCATCTGTTAAGCTAATACTTTAAAATGAGAGAAGTTGAGTAGTTGAGGGTGTATACAAAGGAGTTATCTTGTGATAGCTGACCATGGAATTTAATCTGAGTAGGGAGAGTGGAGAGGGCCCTGGTAGGATCAATGAATCAATATGATTGGAATTGAGTACACTATGAAGAACAAATAGTAAAGTTAGGAGCTGTGGTAAGTCAGTGATAGGCGGTAATAAAGACTTAAGGAGTATTTGCAATTATTGCTAAGGACAAGATGAGGGTGCAATAATAATGTATGATTGAGATAGTGTGGAAGACAAGATCACTGGTGTAGGAGAAATACAAAGAATGGACAGTCCTGACCACTGGAAGGACGACGACTAGGAGTAGAGGTAGAGAGTGAGAACGAGCTTGGAGATACAGGAGCGATGGGAGTGACCCGGGAGACGGGGATGAATGCAATCAGGAGGCAGCAGGTGGTGGTATAAAGCTGATGTGTAAGATTCAAAGCCGGAGTTTAGGAAAGAGAACACATCTAGAAGTGGCAATGAGGAAAGACCAGGTCCAGTGGTTTAGCACACGTGGGAGACAATATGGCCCTCCTGAGAGGCTCGAAAGACAGGCTCTCTTTGTGCCCTGATGTGAATAGGAACACTATATAGTCTTTGTTTACCTATGTGCAAGGACCTAGGTACATTGTTTACTAAATCAAGCATGTTTGTTTTGCTGTTCATACTTCAGGTTAGTGACTAAGAGTATGAATTCTGCAGTGCGTCTGCCGGGGCTCAAACTCAACTCTGCCATTTCATAGTTGTGTAAACTTGGGCAGTTTACTTAATTCACTGTGCCTTGATTTTTACATCTGAAAAGTGGATTCAATAATGGTATGTGCACCTCAAAGACTTTTTATAA
>NW_007737662.1:22661-23759 GCF_000696425.1 Galeopterus variegatus | reverse complement strand
GATTTTTACATCTGAAAAGTGGATTCAATAATGGTATGTGCACCTCAAAGACTTTTTATAAGGCATAAAATGAGTTAATATTGTGTAAAGCTTTTAGATCAGTGCCTGACACATAGTAACTAACCTGTAAGGTGGGTCAGGAAAATATAAGGTGAACCTGAAATATCCTATGGTCTCAGAAAATACGGGAGCATGCAGGAAATTTAGAGGCATGTTGAAAGGACATAGGTACCAATATGTAGCAACTCCCAGTGGGCGAATCTGTAACTATTTGATCTACAAAACAAATAATGTAATAATGGATATGACCCAAACAATTAAATAAAAATCAATGAATCCATATTAATATGAATAAATAATTAGTTAAATAAATAGATGGTAAGAAGAGACATCATTTTCTTACAGCAGAATTCTAATTAATAATTGTAGAAGGAATGACAGAAATAGGAAGTCGTCAGTAGGCAAATAACACGATAACAAAAATAATTATTTCAGGAAAGAATCATCCATGAATGCTAAAATTAGTGGAAAAAACATGTAGTGAGAAAAAGGATAATTGAATAATTCCTCAGTATCTACCTATAAGTTACTTACAAATTACAAAGGGGGGAGTAGTAAATTTACAGTGGAGAACCTGGCAGACGCCACCTGAACCAAGTGATTAAAATTAATCTGACCAAAAACGGCATACTGATATCATGTACATTCTGGTAAATGCATTGAAAAGGGCACAGCACTACAATTGTTGTCTCTTGCCGAAAATATGCAATCTCAACCTAATCAGGAGGAAATATCGACAGTAATTGAGAGACCTATAAAATATCTAGTCAGTGGTGTTCAAAGTGTCAAGGTCATAAAAAAATAAAAGCAAACAGTGTTCAGGAGACTGAAGGGCTACCACAGATTGGAGGAGAAGGTGACATGACAATTAAATGTAACATCAGGTCCTGGATTAGATTTGGGGCCAGAAAAAGGATCTTATTGGGAAAACTGGCGAATTCTAATAGGATCTGTAGATTATTTAATAATATTGCATCAATATTAATCTCCTGGTTTTGATGATTGTACTATGGTTATGGTATAGGAAGTGCTCAGTTT
>NW_007737662.1:20574-21747 GCF_000696425.1 Galeopterus variegatus | reverse complement strand
GCACTTTGTATTGAACTTTAAATATGTTTTTCTTGCTCTTGTGTTAGACTGTTAGTTTTGATGTCTGTACTGAACTTACTTTTGTGTTAAACTTGGTGTGGGCCCTGCTCAGTCTCTGGAGCTATGCTGCACTCTCTCTGTGGAACCTGTGTTTCTTATCTGTTATATTAAACCTGTTCTCACTTTCTACTGTGACTCTGCCCTTGAATTCTTTCCTGTGGTGGAGTCAAGAACCTGGTAAGAAGACAGGGTGGGTTGAGGCTGACTATCGGGCCCCTAGACCCTATCTCCGACATCAGTTATGTGAGATGTTAACATTAAGGAACACTGAATGAATGATATACAGAAGCTTTGTCCTATTTTTCCTACTTTAAAAAACATCTGACATTGCAAAATTAAAAGTTAGATGAATTGCAAAAGCATTCTTGTCTGTGCTACTGAAAGGTCTAGAAATAATGAATAGTAGCAATGAGCCCGCCTAATGTCACAGTATGGGTTTTTAATACCATTTGCTATTAGAGGAAACCAAGGCTCCTGGGTGAAATAGCTGATTCCACCTGTGGGTAAGAAAATGTGTAAGATGAGCCTGGGACACCTTATCGTTCCAGGAAGCAAAGATAGCAAAGACTAGCTGGGTTGGTCAAAAAGAGTTTGTAGTCAATTTGAGAAGTTCCATCCTCAAACCAGCCCACTGGTTGAGGATGGAACTGTTAAAAGCAAAATTAAAATGGAGACCGGGCCTTAAAAATTCATGAGCAAGGAAACCAATTAAGCTTTAAAAATAGCCTTTAGTTGGCTTACACTGCAAACATAAGAGATATTTAACTTGGGTCATTTCTGATAAATGCTTGCATTAGAACTAAAACTGAACTCCAGCCAATCTTAAACAGCCAACTAACACATGAGTAGGTGACTAAGGACTTTCCAATAAGGTATCTAAAAAAAGATAATTTTGTAATTGCAAATCAATCAAGTAATTATTTTGTTTCCATATTTTCTCAATAAATACTTGCCTCTGAGATTTTGTCAATGCCACTGGAATGATGGCCATGGCAAGGGCATTTGTCACTGGAACAATAAACATCTTCTGGTTTAGTGTTCTCCAATCCATGAATTAGTTCTTACTCAAACCCTTTAAAATTTTATTGTGCCTCAGATTTTTCTTTAACAGGA
>NW_007737662.1:19196-19889 GCF_000696425.1 Galeopterus variegatus | reverse complement strand
ATATCACTCTGTGCCCCACAAATATGTGCAATTATTATTCATAGCTAAAAAAATTTTTAAAAATTGATCCTGAATCTGATTAAGCCTCCACATATAATTATCATTTTAAAGGAAAGAAACATGTTTAAATGGTACCATCAGGACACAAAATCAAAATTGTGAGACATGCTACCTCCGCAAACAACTGAGCATTTTCAACAAAAAATTGTAAGGGAAAGAAGATTTAGGCAGAACCTCTCCATGCAAAAGTCTTAGGAGGTATATTGACTCATTGTAAATTGCACCACAACTTAAACATATTTAAAGAAATCATGAGGGTTATGAAAATGCAAACACTAATTGAATATTTGATGATATTAAGGAATTACTATTAAATTTTAGATGTGATAATTTGATGTGGTTAGGTTTTTTTTTTTTCCTTTTTGTCTTTTTTCGTGACCGGTAACGGGATCGCAACCCTCAGTGTCGCGCCCGTACCGGGACTGGCAATGGGATCGCAACCCTCGGTGTCACTCCCACACCGCGCTCAACCAGTGAGCTGACCAGTCTCTATATGGGATCCGAACCCTCGGTGGGAGTGCTGCCGCGCTCCCAAGCGCCGCACTCTACCGAGTGCGCCACTGGGCCGGCCCGATGTGGTTAGGTTTAAAAAACAGTGCCTAGCCTTTAGAATGCATGCTGAAATACTTCAAG
>NW_007737662.1:17232-18535 GCF_000696425.1 Galeopterus variegatus | reverse complement strand
AACCACATTTTTTATGGGAGGCTATTTTTGGTTTGTTTCCCCTAGACGCATCAAAATGTTTATGAGTAAAATATATTTGCTAAAAAAATTGTCTTCGTTTTATTACAAAAAATTACCAAAACCATTCCTCACTCTCCTTTGTGATTTAGAAGTGAAATTAGAAACTTTGGACTTGGAATTTCTTAAGAAGAAAAGGGAAATAAGAGGGGTATAAGTCCACCAATTTTATTCTGTTAGTTTAAAGGTAAAACAACAATTTTTTCAGAAAATGTGCACTCTCTTTTCTATATACTTAAGATAAGGGTTCAACAGAATCATCACGTCCAACTGCTAATTTATGTGGCTGTGAGATTTTTTACAGACTTTATTTTTTTTAGCGCAGTTTTAGGTTCATAGGAAAAATGAACAAAAAGCATAGAGGTTTCCAATATACCCTCTTCCCCCACACATGTCTCTCTTCCTCCATTATCAATGTCTCCCAATGGAGAAGTATCTCCAAAAGTCCATAGATTATATTAGGGTTCGTTCTTGGTATTGTACATTTCTGGGTTTTGAAAAATGTATAATGACATGTATCCACCATTATAGTGTCATGCAAAACGTTTTCATTGCCCTAAAAATCCATTCTGCTCCACCTACTTATCTCTCCTTCCCCTGGCCACTACTGATCTTTTTGCTGTCTTCATAGTTTTGCCTTTTCTGGAATGTTGTATAGTTGGAACCATTCAGTATGTAGGTAGCCCTTTCAGAATGGCTTCACTCACTTAGTAATATGCATTTAAGTTTCCTCCATGTCTTGTCATGGACTGATAGCTCATTTCTTTTTAGTGCTTAATGACATTCCATTGTCTGGATGTACCACAGTTTATCCATTCACCTAATGAAAGACATGTTGTTTGCTTCCAAGTTTTGGCAATTGAGAATAAAACTGCTATAAACATGCACATGCAGGTTTTTGTGTAGATTCAGTTTTCAGTTTCTTTGGGTAAGTGTTGAGGATCACTATTGCCGGATCACATGGTGAGTATGTTTAGTTTTGTAATAAACTACCCAACTGTCTTCCAAAGTGGCTGTACCATTTTGCACTAGAAGCAGCAATGAGTGAGAATGCCTGTTGTTCTGCATCCTTGTCAGTATTTGGTGTTTTCAGTGTTCTGGATTTCGACCATTCTAATAGTTACGTAGTTGTATTTCTCACTTTCCTGAAGGCAACCTGAACTTCTCTGGCGGAGGTGTTTGTACTTTACTTTGTCTAACTTACTTTCAGCATGTAGCTGCTGTTTTAATTTGCATTTTCCTGTTG
>NW_007737662.1:12983-16496 GCF_000696425.1 Galeopterus variegatus | reverse complement strand
AGGTTGTTTGTTTCCTTATTGTTGTGTTTTAATAGCTCTTCATATATTTTATCTAGTAGTTCTTTATCAGATATGTCCTTTGCAAATATTTTCTCCCAGTCTTCTCATTCTTTTGACAGTGTCTTTCACAGAGCAGAAATTTTTAATTTTAATGAATCCAGATTATCAATTCTATCTTTCATGGACCATACCTTTGGTGTTGTATTTAAAATGACATAACCATATGCAATGTTGTCTAGGTTTTCTCCTGTATTATTTTCTAGGAGTTTTATACTTTTGTGTTTAACATTTAAGTCTATAATATATTTTTAGTTAATTTTTGTGAAGGGTATAAGGTGTGTGTCTAAATTCATTTTTTTTTTTCAATGTGGATGTTCAGTTTTTCCAGCACTGTTTGTGGGAAAGATTATCTTTGTTCTATTGCATTGCCTTTGCTTCTTTTTCAAAGATCACTTGACTATGTTTATGTGAGTCTATTTATCGGCTCTCTACTCTGTTCTCTTGATCTGTTTGTTACCAGTACCACACTATCTTGATTTCTATAGCTTTATACTAAGTCTTGAAGTTGAGTAATTATCAGTCCTCTGGCTGTGTTCTTCTCCTTCAATATTGAATTAGCTATTCTGGATCTTTTGCCTTTCTTCATAGATTTTAGAAACAGTTTGTTTATATTCACAAAATAACTTTCTGGGATTTTGATTGGGGTTGCAAATCTATAGATGAAGTTGGGTAGAATTGACATCTTGACAACATTAAGTCTTTCTATCCATGAACATGAAATATTTCTCCATTTACTTAGTTCTTGATTTTGTTTATTAGAGTTTTATAGTTTTCCTCACATATATCTTGCACACATTTTGTTAGATTTATACTTAAATATCTCAATTTTTTGGATGCTAGTACATGGTATTGTGTTTTTAATTTCAAATTCAACTTATTTATTGCTGATATATAGAAAAGCGATTAGCTTTTGTATATTAACCATGTAAACTGCAATCTTTCTTACTACAATCCTTATTAGTTTCAGGAGTTGTTTTTTGTCAATTCTTTTGAATTTTCTATATAAACAGGCATGCCATCTGAAAACATGGACAGTTATGTTTCTTACTTACCAATTGATATATCTTTTATTTCCTTTTCTTGTCTTATTGCATTGGTTAGAACTCCTAGTGTGATGTTGAGAAGGAGTGGTAAATGGGGACAGCTTGCATTGTTCCTGATCTGATTGTGAATACTTCGGGTTTCTCAGCATTAAGTATGATGTTAGTTGTAGGATTTTGTAGATATTCTTTATCAAGTTGAGGAAGTCTCCCTCTATTTCTAGTTTACTGAGAGTTTTTATCATGAATGGGTTTTTTACTTCATCAACTATGTTTTCTGCATCTATTTTTATGATTATGTGGATATTCTTCTTTAGCCTGTTGATGTGATAAATTGCATTAATTGATTTTTGAATGTTGAATCAGACTTGCGTACCTGGGTTAAATCTCATTTGATCATGCTGTATAATTCTTTTTATACATAGTTAGATTCAGTTTGCTAATATTTTGTTGAGGATTTTTGCATCTATGTTCATGAAAGATATTCGTCCCTAGTTTTCTTTTTTTGTAATGTCTTTGCCTGGTTTTGGCATTAGGGTAATGCTGGCTTTATGGAATGATTTAGGAAGTAGTCCCTCTGCTCCATCTTCTGAAAGAGACTGCAAAGAATTGGCGTAATTTGTTCCTTAAATGTTTGCTGGGATTCACCAGTGAATCCATTTAGGCTTTGTGCTTTCCGTTTTGAAAGTAATTAATTATTGATTCAATTGCTTTAATAAATAAAGGCCTATTCAGATGGTCTGTTTCTTTTTGTGTGAGCTTCAGAAGACTGTGTCTTTCAAGGAATTGGTCCATTTTATCTAGGTATTTAAATTTATGGGCATAGAATTGTTCACTGTATGTCTTTATTATCCTTTTAAGGTCCATGAACTTTGTAGTAATGACTTCTTTTTCATTTATGGTATTAGTAATTTGCCTCCTTTCCTGTCTTTTGTTTTTTACTTAGCCTCGTTAGAAGCTTTATTGATTGTATCGATCTATTCAAATAACCATATTTTGGTTTTGTTAATTTTTTTCTGTTGATTTCCTGTTTTTAATTTCATTGATTTCTGCTGTAATTTATATTTCTTATTTTTTGCTTATTTTGAACTTAATGTGCTCTTCTTTTTCTAGTTTCCTAAGGCAAAAGCTTAGGCAATTGCTTTCAGATCTTTCTTCTTTTCTAATATATGCATTCAATGCTACAATTTTCCCTCTGAGAACTGTTCTTGCTGCACCCCACAAATTTTGATATGCTGTGTTTTCATTTTCTTTTAGTTCAAAATATTTTTAAAACTTTGTTTCAGATTGCTTCTTTGCCTCATGGATTATCTAGAAGTGTATTGATTAATTTCCAAGTATTTGAGGATTTTCCAACTATCTTTCTGTTATTGATTTCTAGTTTAATTCCATTGTTGTTTGAGAGCAGACATTGTATAATTTCTATTCTTCAAATTTGTTAAGGTGTGTTTTATGGCCCAGAGCATGGTCTCTCTTGGTGAATGCTCCAAGTGAGCTTGAGAAGATTGTGTATTTGGCTGTCATTATATGAAGCCATTTATAGATTTCAATTATATTCAGATATTGATAGTAGTGTTGAAGTACTGATTTTCTGCCTGCTTGATTTGTTGACCTTTGCAACTTAATTGTGAATTTCTTTCTTTTTCTATCAGTTTTTGTTTTATGTATTAAGAAGTCCTGTTATTAGGTACATACACATTTAAGACTGTTAGGTTTTCTGAAATAGTCCTCTTTATCATTGTAATGTCTCTGTACCTTGTTCTGAAGTGTATTTAATCTGATATTAATATAGTCACTTTGGGTTTTCTTTGATGAGTATTTGTATGATGTGTTATTTTAATCCCATTTCTTTTAGCTCTGTTATATTTTAAGTGGATTTCTTATGGAAAACATACAGTCAGATCTTGATTTTTTTTTTTAAAACGGAATGACTTTTAATTCAGATGTATGACCATTTCATTAAATGTAATTATTAAATTTGCCATCTTGCTTTTGCCTCCTTTTTATCTCATATATTTTTAATTTCCTTTTCCCTCTTTTCCTTTCTTCTTTTGAAACAATTAAATAAAATATTTTAAAATTTCATTTGTCTCTATTATTAGCATATTAGTTATAAATATTTGGGAAGCATGGTTGTTCTATGATTTATGACATACATCTTTAACTTATCATAGTCTTTCTTGAATTAATTATACTCTTTCAAAGTATAAGACTTTTACAATTGCATATTTCCAATTCTTCCTTTCTTTTTGTGTTTTTTTGTCATACTTTTTACTTATAAGTATATTAACTCCATAGTACATTGTTACTATTTTTGCTTTTTATGATCAAGTACTTTTAAAAACATTAAAAGTAAGAAGAATATTCCACCCCCCCTTTTACTTATTTTTATTTATTTATTTATTTATTTATT
>NW_007737662.1:10917-12067 GCF_000696425.1 Galeopterus variegatus | reverse complement strand
TTTATTTATTTATTTATTTATTTATTACCATTTATGGCTCTCTTCAGTAATTTGTGTAGGTTTAAATTTCCATCTGGTACCAAATTCTTTCTGCCTTATCAACTTTCTTTAATGTTTTATTTTGTGTATAGCTAGAAATAAATTTTCTTAGATTTTAAGTTGTCTAAAAAGTCTTTAGTTTACATTATTAATCTTTAAAGGATTGAAGGATATTTTCAGTAGCTATAGATTTCTTTACATGTGTGTATGTGTATGAGAGAGACAGAGAGAGAGAACATGCACATGAGGTTTCCAGAGATTCTTAGGTCTGTTTATTATTATTATTATTTTCTTTCATTTATTCTGGAAAATTCTTGGCCATCATCACTTTAAATATTTATTTTGCCTGCTCTCTATCTTTGCCTTCTGAGACTCCAATCATGCATATATTAGCTTTTAAATAGCCTGTTTCATTTCCCTCACACCTTTGTATTTTAGTTTGGATAATTTTTATTGACCTTTCCCCAAGCTCACTCATTTTTTTTCTCTGCTATATTCAGTCTGTTCATGAGTCTTCCAATAGGATTCTTCCTCTCCCTTACAGTATTTTTTTCTGTTGAGTATTTGCATTTTTCTCTTAAATTTCTCATCTGTTTATAATGAAGAATTTACCCACTTTATCCATTTTTCCACACACCTTTTAATATATTAATTATAATTATTTAAAAATACCTGTCAAATAGTTATAACATTGTGATAATGAATAATTTATTTCCTGAAACTCAATAACAAAGTAAAGCATTCCATTGTTAGCCAGGTTTGTACATGAGTCTCTACTTCAGAGCACCAGTGAATTGAACTGGAGTGTGTGGCCTATGATAGACAAGGCCTAAGGGCCTCTTTTTTTCCCTCCTAACTCAATGCTAACTAATATAACCAGTTATAAAGTGGATCTAAAAACAAAGAGAGAAGAATAGTTCAGCTAATGGTTTTGGCAGCACAGATAGAATATGAAGACGACCAGAAAATCAAAGTATAGTATGTGACTTTTTACCTATGGTGACTATTCTTTATAGAAAATGTAAGAAAATCAACATCGCTAGATTGGTTTCCCTAGAGGAGGGAAGAAAGCTGTGTTAAAAGGGGGAATCTAGAAAGGTTCCCTTCCTTA
>NW_007737662.1:8067-9559 GCF_000696425.1 Galeopterus variegatus | reverse complement strand
TATTGAGTTGTTTGAGTTCCTTATATATTCTAGATATTAATGCCTTGTCAGATACACAGTCTGCAAATGTTTCTCCCATTCTGCAGGTTGTCTTTTCATTTTGTTGTTTCCTCTGCTGTGCAGAACTTTTAGTTTGATCTAATCCTATTTGTCTTTTTTTTCTTTTGATGCTTGTGATTTTGAAATCTTATTCGAAAGGTCCTTGCTCAGATCAATGTCATAAAATGTTTCCCCTATGTTTTCTTCTACTAGTTTCATGGGTTTGAGTCTTACATTTAAATGTTTAATCCATTTTGAGTTGAGTTTTTGTAAGTGGTCAGAGATAGGGGTCTAGTTCCATTCTATCCAGTCTTCCCAGCACTATTTATTGAAGAAACTGTCCTTTCACCAGTGAGTGTTATGGATGCCTTTGTTGGAGATCAGTTGGCTGTAAGTGTGTAGATTTATTTCTGGGTTCTCCTTCTATTCTATTGGTCTATGAGTCTGTTTTTATGCCAGTACCAGGCTGTTTTGTTTACTATTGTTTTGTAGTATATTTTGAAGTCAGGTAGTGTGATGCATCCCGCATTATTCTTTTTGCTCAGGATTGTTTTGGCTATTCAAGGCTTTTTGTGTTTCATAAGGATTTTAGGATTTATTTTTATTTTAGTTAATAATGTCATTGGTATTTTGTAGGAATTGTATTGAATATGTACATTGCTTTGAGAAGTATATATTTGTAGGTAAACTCTAGCATCTAAAATTTTTAATACAGACCAGACCATTTCTTTCAAGTGAAGGAGCATATTCAGAATTTATCCTTGTGTTGTGAATGGTAATATCCATCAAGATTAAGTTTGGCCAGATTTCTGGCTCTTGCATAATTATAGAGTTTAGTCTTATATGTTTATAAATATGGTACTGAGAAGTGCTCCCTGATAAAAAGCTATGCTTGTGGCATTTTAGTAAAAATTCTGTACCATTATGAATGGACCGCATCTCTGGCAAAGAAAGAAGATCTCTGAGACAGAGAAGGATATCCAGGGGCTTAAATGGAATCTTCACAACAAATCACTGTGAATGCAAAGTACACATTTGAAAGAGAGATTGGCCATTTTTTGACCCAACTTTGAGTGTCTCCTATAACATGCTGCATGATACATATATAGTGTGTGATTTAATTGTATCTTAAAGAAATAATACACACATAAAAGTAGCCATTAAGTGTAAAACAATGAAGTAATTTGCAAATTTTCCTACGGCATAATAAATTAAGTATGGAGAACACTAGGATTGCAATTTGCAGTCATTTATAATGCAGTGTTTTATGTTAATAATTCAGAATCACATGCTATTTGGAGACACGTCTAATTAATGTATTTATGAAGTTGTCAACTGTGACTGTTTTGGTTCCATTTAGCTAAACATTTCAACAGAATTCGCTTGTTGTTATTTAGTGTTAGCTTGATGGGACCAGCAAAATCAAATGCAGGATAATGGAAGTTGCTTGTTT
>NW_007737662.1:4756-7473 GCF_000696425.1 Galeopterus variegatus | reverse complement strand
TTGCTAAAACTTTTTTCTGATCACACCTCTGAACAATTTAAGCCAAGCCTTCTCCTCCAATTCCAAACCTAAATGCTTGAGACACTTTGTTTTAAAGTTTTAAGCAAAAGGAAGACAAGTGCCTGGATCAATAATTAATTGAAGAGGAAAGTTCATACCTTGTTAAAAAGTCTTTTAAATATTAAATACATTTCATATCTTAAATCCATAGACATTGACATTTCTCCCGAGTTGATAATCATGCCTGTTAGGAGCCATTTCTTTATGTTCTCATCTTTATTTGGATGCTTTTGAACATGAGAAAAAGACTAAATATTCATAAGTAGATTTGGTGAAGTTTTGTGATAACTGGAATTCATCCTAGCGAAGTTTAAACCTCCTGAGGGTAGTTTAGTCAAATGAAAGAACAAAACGATCTCAAGACCAAGAGTAGTTAAAGTGGGAATTCAAAACTGTTGGTCGTGATACTCTGTCCATTAATAATAAGGAAAAACATTAGATAAACTTTTAAAAGAATATTCTCATTTTTGATGGGAAAACAAATTATGTTATTAATGCACATGGGCAGCACAGAATGTTTTTTTAAAACTGTGAGTTTAAGAAGTTCATTCTGTGGCAAAGGAAAGAAAACATTTTAAAAAATCAAAATGTAATAGGAACAATAAAATAATTTTATATCTGCAAAAATTTAACAAGAAAATGCTCATCTAGAAAAATATCAAGATAATCAGTGCATTTTCATACCTAAAAATTAAGAATCAACAAAGTTACTGTATTATGTTGTAACTGGTCACACACACACAAATCTGAAAATTTCTTACTTTTTAAAAACATTTTTATTTCTTTTTCCCTTCTATAACATAACTTAAAGGTAACTTCAAAGAACTTAATAGTGTTTTTGAGTTTTCTTTAGATTTGTTAAGGAATCTGTGTGGGGCTTGAAACTAGAATTAAATATTAGGAGCTTGGAATTTGTTTAGTATCAGAAACTTGTTTACAATGTAGAATTTAATAATATGAGATTCTACTATTTTTCATGCTAATAGCACTTGCTCTTAATGTACGATAAAAAGATGAAATTTATGAGAAAATGAAGATGGGATGATAAAATTGGGAAAATAAAGCGATACAGATAATTAAGACAAAATGAATGTGTACTGAAGAGTGAGTAAGAATTTTAGCTTCAGATTTAGTGAAAGGCAAAATAACAAGAAAAATAATTTCAGTTAGAATTTCTTCAGGGTTCATAAGAATAAATGAGTTACTCTAGAGAAACCCAACATTCCATCTCAAAAATTCTCCTGTGATTTCTTATACAGGAAGCTCTGTGCAATGCAGTGGTCTCTGTTCTCAACCACACAACAATAAATATGTTAGTTGGGTGTTTATTTGTTAAGTTGTTCTTCAGTGTGGACTGATGGAGAAATGGCATGCTTGATATAGAGGAGCTCATGTTACTGTAAAAATTAATTTCATTTTTTCTCAAATGAAGCTTTCTCAAAATATTTCCACAATAAACAGTTGCATATTTTTCAGTCTTTTAATAACATTTTATGTTTTGATATGGAGGGATGCATGAACTTAGTCAAGGCATATAAGTTTATGCTGGAGTTAGAAAATATATTATCTTTAAATATGTACTGAATGAAATATGTACCAAACAGTGGTGACCAGACATCATAATGACAAAATGGTTCTGGAAAAAAAATTCACGAGGTCAGAATTTTAACTCTCTTATGCTTTAAATTGATTTATAGCTAGGCTTTGGTTCAAGATCTAAGTGCCCAAAAATACATAATTGGCTTTTAAGAAAGTTATAATAAATGATTACATTTATTATCACATGGGCATAGATGACAATTATATTTCTTGAATAGTCTAAAACAGCGTTTTTCAAGCTGTAACATGAATAAGAATCACCTGTTTTTCAAGCTGTAACATGAATACGAATTACCTGGGGAGCTTATTAAAAATGCACATTGATGGGATCTACCCCTAGAAATTTTCATATCATTAGTTTAGGAAAAGACTGAGGAAATTTTGATGTAGGAGTCTATGAACCACACTGGGTAACCTGTCACATGGATAAATTCCTTTTTCTGAGAAGCTCTAAATAGTTGACAAATTCTTTCCTTCCTGAAATTTCTTTGACTTGAAATTGCAGTTTCCCAATTCAGTTTTAGACATCTCTTTGTCAAGAGGAAATTTTACCAGTCATTTTTATCATGGGATTCCACACTCAGGAAAGCAATGTCTATGTCTGACCTTGCCTACGACTCCTCACTCTTCTTTATATAGCAGAAATAACAGATAGCCTAATCCTGATCACAGGCAAAGTGATTTAAAGCCACAGCATTCAAAAACACATTAAGTCACACTTGTTGCCAGTTTGGTTTTTGTCTGTTAGGGTTCCTTTTCCTGAACTATTGTTACTTCCCACCTCATTTTGGCCCATCCTCATTTTAGCCCCAGATTGATGTGCAAGTGCTCTACTATCTGCTGACAAATTTAGCAATTACATATGTCTTCCTTCTCAGGTTCTCTTGCCCCTGGATTTCCATTGTAGTGGTCCACCTTTTTCTCAGATTACCATTACCTTTTGGAGCCTTTTTCTCTGTCTTTTTGACTGCTCATTCTCCTATCAAGCTTCTCACTAAAACATTTGCTATAATGTCTGTGGCTGGATCTTCAGGTATCTTGTTCCATCACTCAGTTGG
>NW_007737662.1:2359-4068 GCF_000696425.1 Galeopterus variegatus | reverse complement strand
AAACATTTGCTATAATGTCTGTGGCTGGATCTTCAGGTATCTTGTTCCATCACTCAGTTGGTCCCATCTCCATCACTGGCAACTGGATCAGATGCTCCAGGACCTTCTGCCTAACAGTGGATGGAACTGATTCTGGATCTTGACTATCCTGTTTTCAGTTTTATGCAGTTAATCCTGTCTTCCTGGATATGTCAGGCTACTATTTCTCAAAACCATTATATTGAATAAAAGAAGATCAACACCAAATAGTGTTTACTGTATGATTACATTTATATGAAGTTCAGTATAAAGCAAAACTAATTTATGGTGATGGAAGTTAGAATAATAGTTACCTTGGGAGGGAGGTAATAGTGACAGAGAAGTTTGTGCTGTTTGGCTTATTAAAGATCAAAGGTCGTGCATAATGTGTTATATATTCCTTTCAAAACATGTAAATCCGAATACAAGGGAACTACAAAAAATTTGTGGAAAAATGTAAGTAAAAGATAAAAATAGTTTCAAGTGTTATATTTAAGTCTTTAATACATTTTGAGTTGCTTTTGGTATATGGCAAGAGGTATAGGTTTAGTTTCATTCTTCTACACATGGATGTCCAGTTTTGCAGCATCATTTATTGAAGAGGCTGTCTTGTCTCCAATTTATGTTCTTGATGCCTTTGTTGAAGATCAGTTGGTTATAAGTAGGTGGATTGATTTCTGGGTTCTCTATTCTGTTCGATTGGTCTGTGTCTGGTTTTCATGCCAGTACCATGCTGTTTGGGGTACTATAGCTTTGGAGTATAATTTGAAGTCAGATAGTATAATGCCTCCAGTTTTATTTATTTTTTAAAATTTTGCTCATGATTGCTTTGGCTATTTGGGGTCTTTTGTTGTTTCATATAAATTTTAGGATTTTTAAAATTTTTCTGAAGGATGGTATTGGAAGAAAACATACTGGAAACACTTCAGGATGTAAGTATGGGCAAAGAATTTAGGAATAAGATCTTAAAAGCACAGGCTAAAAAATAAAAGAGAAATAAATGCAATTATATCAAACTAAAAAGCTTCTGCACAGCAGAGGAAACAATCACCAGAGTGAAAAGACAACCTACACAATGAGAGAAAATATTTGCAAACTATGCAACCTACAAGGGATTAATATCCAGAATATACAAGGAACGCAAACAACAGAAAAAAAATAATGCAATTAAAAAGGGGACAAAGGAGCTGAATAGACATTTCTCAAAAGAAGGCATACAAATGGCCAACAAGTATATGGAAAAATGGTCAACATCAATAATCATCAGAAAAATGTAAATCAAAACCACCTTGAGATGTTATCTCACTTCAACTGGACTGACTATTATCAAAGAGAGAGAATAACAAATGTTGGTGAGGATGCAGAGAAAGCGGGACTGTAAATTAGTTCGGCTGTTATGCAAAGCAGTATGGAGGCTCCTCAAACAACTACAGATATATCTACCATATGATCCAGCAATCCCACTGCTGGGTATAGACCCCAAAGAATGGAAATCATCATGTCGAAGTAATACCTGCACTGCCATATTCATCACAGCTCTATTTATAATAGCCAAGATATGGAACCATCCACTAAATGTACATCAGTGGATAGCTGGAAGGGAAAATGTGGTGTATATACACAATGGAATGCTACTTAGCCATAAATAAGAATGAAATTTGGCTTTTTGTAGCAGCATGTATGAAAGCTCA
>NW_007737662.1:0-1649 GCF_000696425.1 Galeopterus variegatus | reverse complement strand
GCTACTTAGCCATAAATAAGAATGAAATTTGGCTTTTTGTAGCAGCATGTATGAAAGCTCAGAGAAAATTTTAAGTGAAATAAGCCAGACACAGAAAGAGAGATACCCAATGTCCTCACTCATAAGTGGGAGCTAAAAAATAAATAAATAAAAAGAAAGAATCACAATAATATATTGAACTTTCAGAAGGAGAGAATAGAACTGTGGTTACTAGAGGTGGGAATGGGGGAGTATGAGGGAGGTTAGTGAGAAATTGCTTAATGGACACAGAGAACAATTATGTTTTGTAATGATGAGCATGCTAATTATCATGATTTGATCATCACCTGTTGTACATAGGTATTGATATTTATCTCTGTATTCCACAAACGTATATAATCAATTATGTTTCAATGAAAAAGGTAATCATAAAAATGTAAGCTTTATTTCCCAACATAAATTTCATCAAGTTCAAGACACTTTCGTAAGCAATACCAGCCATTACCCTAAAGAACTGTAATATAATAATATGGTATAATATAATATAATATACCCTAAAGAACTGAATTTCCTAGGAATTTAACCATGTCAATGTAGTCTTTTCTACATTATTAACTGAAGAAAAATGGGTGCTCTTTAAATATTTTTTTATAGTAGAAATCAAAAAGTAGACAGAAGGAGCCAAATCAGGATTGTGAAGTGGATGCCTAATGATTTCCCATCAAAACTTCTTCAGAATTTCCCTCATGTGATGAGAGGAATGAACAAGAGCCTTGTTGTGTTGGAGAAGGACTCTCTGTGGAAGCTTTGCCAGGTGTTTTTCTGCTAAAGCTTTGGCTAATATTCTCAAAACACTTTCATATTACACAAGGTATTATCATTCTTTGGCCCTCCAAAAAGTCAACAAGCAAAATGCCTTGACCTTCCCAAGAAACTGTTGCCATGACCTTTGCTCTTGACTGGTTGTCAAGCTCTTTTACCTGCCCATAAAACTGCCAACTGGGCCAGTTGTTGGGCTAGGGCTGGGACTGGAGCTCACAGACCCCTCAAGCCCATTACCCAGACTGGGTCACAAACCTTCACACTCCAGGCTGGGTCAACTGACCCCTCACATGCAGGTCTATGAGCTAGGTAACTGGCCAAAAGGTCCTTGGAGCTGTGGGTTTGAGAGCAAGGCTGTGTAGGTGGATGCCTGAGGCAGACACCAGCCAAACGGTGGCACTGCACATGTGCACTAACTCCACCCACCCATGCACAATTTGCTTACAAAGAATGCACTGCACCACCCCCAACCTGACTTAAGGCGAGGGCACCTGATTAAATTATTCTATTTTCCCAACACTGGTCNTTACTGTATGATTACATTTATATGAAGTTCAGTATAAAGCAAAACTAATTTATGGTGATGGGAGTTAGAATAATAGTTACCTTGGGAGGGAGGTAAGTAGTGACAGGGAAGTTTGTGCTGTTTGGCTTATTAAAGATCAAAGGTCATGCATAATGTGTTATATATTCCTTCCAAAACATGTAAATCCGAATACAAGGGAACTATAAAAAATTTGTGGAAAAATGTAAGTAAAAGATAAAAATAGTTTCAAGTGTTATATTTGTCTTTAATACATTTTGAGTTGCTTTTGGTATATGGCAAGAGGTATAGGTTTAGTTTCATT
>NW_007737661.1:50405-50936 GCF_000696425.1 Galeopterus variegatus | reverse complement strand
AAGCTCTTTCCATCCTCTAACTTCATCTGAAGTTTCTATAATATAGAGAATACACCATGGTTTTCTATATTTGACTGAGCTCCTTTTTCCAATACACAGTTTGCGGTCAGGAACTGCATCTTCAACTAAAAGAATGAAAAGACCTTAGCAAGCATTGCCTTTAGACCTAGGCAAGAAGAATCCCAGCCTGGGGGCAGCACTTTCAAGGGCTAAGCCCACAGTCCTCCCTTTAAGAACATCTTCCAGGTACCCAGGGCTTTGCAGGCCCCTTCCCAGATCTGTCTCCCTGGGCAGACTGTGTTGCCAGAGTGCACAACTCAATTTTCATGGAATGGTCTTAGTCCATTTGTGCTACTATAATGGAATACCTGAGACTGGGCAATTTATAAGCAACAGAAGTTTATTTTCCACACTTTGAGGGGCTGGGAAGTCCAAGATCAAGGCCCCAGCAGGTTTGGTGTCTGGAGAGGGCTGCTCTTTGCTTCCAAGATGGTGCCTTGTTGCTGCGTCCTCCAGGGATGAATGCTGCAT
>NW_007737661.1:46400-50087 GCF_000696425.1 Galeopterus variegatus | reverse complement strand
TTCAGAAATTTCTGAAACTTTCATGGTCCTTGAATTGGGTAGAACTGACCTAAAAATTTTAGAAACCACGTAGGCACACACCGCAGAGGGGAGGAGCAGGAGTGGTGGTCTTTAAGGAGTTTGTCTTCATTTTGAGGGCCACGTAAGAAAGAGATGGGTGGAACACAAGAGTTTTCCCAGAGTTTTCTAGACAAACACTTAAAGAAAAAAATGGCCAAGAAAACATATGATTGACAATGCCATGAAGTGAAAGGCCATCATAAATTCTTATAAAAATAACAGATAGAGATCCCCTACTTCGTTCGAGATTTGGTTTAGGTCCAGCCTCCTCCAGGGAGGCTCTTGTAGCAACACTAGCACCTAAGCTCTTTCCATCCTCTAACTTCATCTGAAGTTTCTATAATATAGAGAATACACCATGGTCTTCTATATTTGACTGAGCTCCTTTTTCTAATACACAGTTTGGGGTCAGGAACTGCATCTTCAACCAGAAAAATGAAAAGACCTTAGCAAGCATTGCCTTTAGACCTAGGCAAGAAGAATCCCAGCCTGGGGGTAGCACTTTCAAGGGCTAAGCCCACAGTCCTCCCTTTAAGAACATCTTCCAGGTACCCAGGGCTTCGCAGGCCCCTTCCCAGATCTGTCTCCCTGGGCGGACTGTGTTGCCAGAGTGCACACCTCAATTTTCATGGAATGGTCTTAGCCCATTTGTGCTACTGTAATGGAATACCTGAGACGGGGCAATTTATAAGCAACAGAAGTTTATTTTCCACAGTTTGAGGGGCTGGGAAGTCCAAGATCAAGGCCCCAGCAGGTTTGGTGTCTGGAGAGCGCTGCTCTTTGCTTCCAAGAAGGTGCCTTGTTGCTGCGTCCTCCAGGGATGAATGCTGCATCCTCATAAGGTAGAAAGGACAGAAGGGCACCCAGACTTCCCGGCCTCGTGTTCCTCTGCAGAATTTAGAAGGCAATGCCAGCAGAGTGTGGCAGTGCTGGAGGCACCTTATGGGCAGAGGTGGACTGGCTTGGAGTGGGAGGGGTGAGGGGAGGCCTCCCAGCTTAAGGAACGTGGGCTTCCACTGAGTCTTTTGTTCTAGGCCCCACAAATGCTTGAGGCAGCCTGGGGATGTCTTGGCTGGCTCAGTCCCTCTAAGCTCTGTTTAATTCTCATCTTGCTATTGCTGTCACCTACCTGGAGCCAAGAAAAGAGTCACCAAATTAATGAAATGCCTAGCTAAGCTTAAAATCAAAACCATGGGGACTTTCTAAATAAATAAGTTAGGAGAAACAGAGCAGAAACTGCAGGTCCCTGTAATGAATTCAAAGACTGTTCCAGGATTGAATTAACTTAAATAAAGGAGAAATTCACACTTGAGAATCAATTGCCCAGAGAACATTCTTATTTCCAGATTGTACCATAGTGTTTATTATGCCTGAACAAAGACAAAAACATGGATGATTTGTAACAAAACCTCCGGGAAGCTATTAACACGTTAGCATTTCTAATTCACGTGGAAATGCTCATTTGACTTATCAGAGAATTGTAGCAATGGTGTTCATTTAATTAAGAATCTGATGCTGTGGAAGGGCAATTTTGTGAAATTCATAATATTGCCAACAAACATGAATGCAAACACAAAAGAAAATTGGCTAAGGACCTAAGTGTCAGCTAATTTTCCCCTGAACAACTCATTTTTACATGGTTTGAGAGCTGTTTAACAAAAGAATTATATAAATATGTTGTATACTTTTACAAGACTGTTTATGGTATATTTATCTAACTAGTAACTGTATTGGGCTCATAAAATGCCAAAAAGAAAAGTGCATCCAACTTTTGATGATAACTAAGGAGACCGTCTCTGCGTATTAGAAGGCGGGTCAGGATCTAGTAGCTTTTCCGGATATAAATAAAGCACTGGCATATTCTATGTGAAATTGGCATAGTCTATGTGAAAGACATCATAAAACCAAAAAAGTAAAGAAAATGAGCTTGAATGAGAAAGCAGTCTGTAAAAAGCAGAGAACATGGTAGGCAGATACAAACTGGAAGGAGACAAAGAGATTGGAAAAGGTGACAGAGGAGAGTGCCTATTGCTGGTGGCTAATGCCCACACTGTCACCAGCAAACATTGCTCACCCATCTGAGCCATAGAGTCTGGTTATCTCCTGAATCCGAGTGCCTCCAGCGGGGGTTGTACCCTCCCATGGCCCGGCCCTCCTAAGTCACCTCACCTCAAGGGCTGGACTCATTGTTCACAGTAAGCATTTTTTGAGTACTAATTATGTGCCAGGCACTGGGCTGGGTTTTGGGGGACACACCCATGAACAAGGAAAGCAGGTTCCTGGCCTCTTGGAGCTGACATTCTGGTCAGAGGAGACAATCTGTCAACAAATACATAAATAATTGTAAGAGTTGCAGATGGCTCTTTGTGCTAAGAAAATACAGCAGGGTAAAGGAGCTGAGTGTGACAGGACAGGAGGGCTCAATGGGTGGTTAGGGAAGGCCTCTCTGAGGTCATGACATCTGAGCAGGGGAGGAACCAGCCATGGGAAGCTGGAGGGGGTGGACCTCCAGACAGCAAGTACAAAGGCCCTGGGGCAGGAAGCAGTTTGATGTATTTAAGGAGGAGCAAGAAGGTACCAATACAGCCGAGCTGTAGAAGGGGAGAAAAGTAGGAGATGAGGATGGAGCAGTCACAGAGGCCAGATCACGTGGGCCTTCTAGCCCAGTGCCAAATTGTTGGACTCTCTTCCCAGTGGAATGGGAAGTCATCAGAAGATCTTAAGTAGGGAAGTGACAGATTGATTTACGTTTTTCAAATATGACTCTGCTCTGTGGAGACTGGATCCTAGGAAGATGGGAGTAAGGAGGTGAGTACAGAGTGACTAGTCATAGCCCCCACCTCTGTCCCACAGAGATGAGGGCCGGGATAGGCCTGTGATCCTGGCTGGAGGCTGCAGTCTGTCTATGGGATGCTTCTGTGGAAGTCACAAGGGAAGACTGTCTCTCCTGTCTTTGGAACTGAGCAAGAACCTCTGCTGCTTGGCTGAGCCAGAGCAAGTGTTGAGGGCCTGAGAGAGGGGTGGGCCATGATCAAGGCTACATTCCCAGCCCCTGAGGCCTGGGAGCTGCCGGGTTCCTGCAGCTCCTCCTTCAATTCCAGAGCTTTCAGCTGACGGAGATCTAACAAATGCACCGAGGTCAGGGATGGGAAGGGATGGAAAGCAGATGGCCAGGGAGGGGTGGGGGAAAAGGAAAGAGAGGGAGTCAACCTTGGCCTTGGAACTGACCTTGGTGGAATGAAGAGGAGGGAAGCAGAGACGGCATGAGCTTTGGCCCAAAGATCTGAAGCAGAGAGGACCCTGTGATACTGGCAGGAGGAAAACTGCGTATTTTCTGTGCAAACATCCAAGTTACCCATTTCCCCAAGTGACACTGCAGCTGTGGGACCTGTGAACAGTACAATAGCTAACAATTCTGAGTTTTAAAAAAATCAGAATAGTATTTAAACAAAGAGACAAGAAAACAAACAAGGGCAGTGCCTTAGAGTGTATGTATAGCATATGCATTAAGCAAAATTAACTTACAAGTATTTCCTTTAAAAAACAGTGAAAGAGGATCCTGAAATTTTTCTACAAACTCTAATGGAAATTAATAAAGATAAGCAAAACATCACAAGTATTGTCCTT
>NW_007737661.1:42356-45400 GCF_000696425.1 Galeopterus variegatus | reverse complement strand
GTATTTAAACAAAGAGACAAGAAAACAAACAAGGGCAGTGCCTTAGAGTGTATATATAGCATATGCATTAAGCAAAATTAACTTACAAGTATTTCCTTTAAAAAACAGTGAAAGAGGATCCTGAAATTTTTCTACAAACTCTAATGGAAATTAATAAAGATAAGCAAAACATCACAAGTATTGTCCTTATTCTGTGTGGGTCATCGTTATGTAAGTATTTACAAAGGTTTTTCTAGCTTCTCTCCTGACTCAACCCCCAGCTTTCTGTTTTTCCTGTAAGGATCTAAGTTCCTCAGCTATGCAATGTCCTACCACAGAAGTTTGCACCCAACCCACATGGGGGCTGGAGGGGAATAGTTTAGTTTGAAATGACTAGAAGTTAGGGTGCCTGCATGGGGAGAAGGGTTGAAGAATCTAAAATGGCAGGTAGATGTGGAAGGGGAGGTCCGGCACCCCTTTGCAGGCGCTGTGCCCTTTCACACTGGTCTTCCCGTTGTCCAGCCAGGCATCATCACCAACATCACCAACACACCCTGGGGTGACATGGGAGAAAGGCCCTCGCAAAGGGGCCTCCACAAAGTGCTGCTGCTGCGTGACGTTGTCCAGCCAGGCATCATCACCAACATCACCAACACACCCTGGGGTGACATGGGAGAAATGCCCTCGCAAAGGGCCTCCACAAAGTGCTGCTGCTGCGTGTGTGCATGTGTATGTGTGTTAAACAACGGTTAGTGCAATGGTACTTCCAGATTTTACCTACAGCTCCCTCTGCCCTTTGGAGCTGGTCCATGGGTCAGGGTCCGGGCCAGGCATGGATCTGATGTCAAACACCATCCTTTGCTCAACCTTTCCTGAGGCTGGGACTCCTCACATAGTCAAGCTTGCAGCGTCTCTTAAGAAGACTTCTTTCTCAGGCCAAGTAGCACCTCAGTCCCTCCGTAAAGAGACTTCAGGTGGCTCAATCCCACCAACTCACCTGGCTTATCCAGACACACCCACCCCATCCCATCCCCACCCAGTACGTAAACCAAGGAGGTGGTATGAGCCAGTCTGTGTTTCTGTAAGATTAGATGGCAGCCCACGAAAGGATGACTCGGCCTGCAGTGCAATCTCCTAGAGCTAGTAATACAGATTCCCGGGCCCTACCTACACATTCACATTCACTGGGCCAAAGCAGAGCCTGAGAATCTGCATGGTAGACACGGGCACTCACCCTACCCCTACCTCATGACTCTGATGCAGAGACTGGTGGGCCACGTGAAATACTGGGTGAGAGGGAAGCTTAGCTGGAGGCCAGGAGATCAGTATGGAGCTTGCATTGTGTGAGAGAGATGGCAAAGGCCAGACTAACCAGGCAGCAGCCTAGACAGGAAGAAGAGGAGATGGATTCCAGAGCAGCGCACAAGAGGACGGGCTCGGATGGACGGGCAGGAGAGGAAGAAGGGAGGAGGCAGCACCTGCTTTTCCAGGAACTGGCCCGGGCAGTCCTTCCTCCTGCTGGCTCCAGCTGGCTCTGCTCCCTGACGGTGACTCTCACCCTGGGGACCAGCAGGGCCACTCCTTGGGAGCACTCAGGTTACAGCTACACACAGGCCTCACACACAGCCTTTCCGTGGCCCCACCTGATGTCGTTACCAGGTGGAAGGGGTGACAGATTCCTGGAGGAGGACAGAGAGCGGAAATGGTGGCTGGTCCCAGAGGGTTGCCTTTTAAGCCCCAAACCCGCTTAGTGCTAACAACCACACCTGACATTCCCAGAGCCTCCTCTTCTGGGAATTTAAAATTGCCTTGACTCCACCTGGGCTTCATGACCCCAGAACGGTGGTTGTTGTCCTTCTGCTACTTTTTTAATGATTCACATGGCGGATTGTCACATACAGTGTAAGAGTTATTTTTCTTTTTCATCTGTTCATTATTAAGTAGAGAGAGCATAAATCTCATTTTATAGGTGTGGATAACTGATGGATATAAATGGCCCCCTAATTTTACAGATTCTAGTTTGAAGTTGCTATTTTCTTACAGAGTTGTCCCTTTTGTATTAAAGAAGTCCATATCATTGTGGGTGGTACCCTTGGACCTTAGAAAACCACTTTACCCAGAGAATCTCACCTGAGCAATTTACCTTTGGCTGGCTCCGTGTTCATCCGAAGCACCTGACTTACAGCTCTCCCCAGAACGGCAGCCTAGAAGTGCTGCTACTTGTCACCATGGATCTAGGCTTCACCAAGGGACAGGGTCCTGTGCCTTTAGGCCAAAGACTTCATGGCGATCATTGATCATTCCACAGACGGGTCAGGAGATGGGAATTTGGGTCAAAGTGATTGTCTTAACCTAGACTCCCTAGAAAAAAGTATCTGAGGCCAAGTTCGCGTGTTAATTGGCAGGTACAATACTGAGGCGGCAAGAGTAAGGAAAACGGGAGTGAGGTGGGAAGGAAGGACCGTCACCAAGCCAGCCATGGCTTCGCAAGAAAATGCAGCTTGGAGCTGGGTCACACAGAATGTCTTCCAGATGGGTCCTGTGAGTCTGCCACATCTCAGAGTGGGAGAGGAAGGAAAGGGATTTATGTGCCGGCTCCTTCCTATCTCCTGTCACTCAGTAGTCCAAGTTCTCTCTGCGGGGCACCCCCCCCAGTTCTGTTCTGTGTTACCCAGCTTCTCCAGGTAGCCACTGGTGAAGCCAGACCCCCTGTCCCATGTTTCCTCCATTCAGGCTGGGCCTTGGTCTCAGGCACGATAGAAAGTGTGCAGAAGCCCAGTGTTCACTGAGGGGTGTTAGGGGACAAGGTGATCGTAGCAGTGGCTGAGGCCAGAGGACAGGTGGGGCAAAGCAGACTGGGAGGCACATAAACTGCATTCAACTCAGCAATAAGCAAGGAGTTGGGGGAATCGGCTACTTTTTTGCTATCCCACTGAAACCCCAGCCCCACTAGACCTCCAAATGCCATTTACAACTTATTCCTTTCTCTAGACTGGCATGTGCCTTTGCAGCATGTGACAGTAAAAAGAAAAGTCTCAGAGAAGTTGTGGAGGATATTTTTCAAA
>NW_007737661.1:40261-42013 GCF_000696425.1 Galeopterus variegatus | reverse complement strand
CACATAAACTGCATTCAACTCAGCAATAAGCAAGGAGTTGGGGGAATCGGCTACTTTTTTGCTATCCCACTGAAACCCCAGCCCCACTAGACCTCCAAATGCCATTTACAACTTATTCCTTTCTCTAGACTGGCATGTGCCTTTGCAGCATGTGACAGTAAAAAGAAAAGTCTTAGAGAAGTTGTGGAGGATATTTTTCAAAATTCCTCACTTCACAAACTACTCCACTTCATTTCTCTTCCAGATTCTAATACTGTGTGACTTTGTGAAAATCACTTAACCTCTCTGAGCCCCGATGGCAATTTCATAATGGTCAACATAATACATACAACATAGGGCCCTTGTGAGAGCTCAATGAAATAACCAATGCACAGCTGCTTTTAAAACCCTGGTGTGCTCTCCAAGGCAAGGGGCTGGATTGTTATTACCCCCTCTCTTCCTGCAACCCCACCCACCATGTCTCTTGAGATAATTTTGGCTTCTTTCTCATACCCTCTTGGGCTTGGTCTCAGCTGTGTGTTTAGAAAGTCTCCCTCCCGTTTTGGCCCCCAAATTCAAATCCACTTCTGGACTGGTTTGCTCCTTGAAGCTCATCTATCCCTCAAACTACCTACCCTTAGAGCTATATTAAGGAGAATTCTGACATATCAGGGCTCCTACTCTTAGCTACAATGGTTTGCTAGTGCAATAATTTCACAATTTCACAAGAAGAGGAGCTTTCTTTTGAAACAATAAGTATGTTGTCCCTGAGTAGCAACATGTCAGGAACCATACACACTCGCNTTTTGAAACAATAAGTATGTTGTCCCTGAGTAGCAACATGTCAGGAACCATACACACTCGCATGGGAGAAGCCGGTCTAACTATATCCTAGAATCTGTATATTCAGGCTGAAAAGAAATGCAGTTTGGCTTATTCATTTCATTGCTAAGTCTTTTTTCCCCTGAACACCCTTTCCTTTGCAGTGTCTCACTCCAGCCTCACGATGACCCTTGTGCGGCAGGAAGGGCATCTCTGTTTTTCTAGCACAAGCAGACGTTCAGAAAACTTGAGTGATTTGCTCTGGGCTCAGTGCAGCCTATCTGAGGCCCACCAAAACAAGAAACTGTGTCTTCTGGTTCCAAGCATTTTCTGTTAAACCTGCTGCCATTTGTTTGGCTTGTCCTTTTCCCCTTCGTTCTTGGTTTTCACAAGAATTTATGCTCGTATCTCCAGGGAAAGTGTCCTGCCTTCTGACAGAGGCTTGTGTTCTTAGTAACACAATTTATTTAACTGACCAAGAAAGTCAGTCATAGAACCACAGATCCATTAGGGATTAACTTGAGACCACACAGCCAGTCTCCCTCTTTGAGATTAGCAGAGGCCTGAACAGATGTTTTTAACTGGGTTGAGGGAGCCTTGTAGTACCATGCACCTGCCCCAGAGTCCAGAGCAGAAGAAAGGCCCAAGGTATCCCCCACTTGACTTCATATTTTGGGGCTCCCCTTGTGGTGGGGTAGCTGAGCCTCCGCCTGCCCCTCCATCCCCAGAGGCCTGATGGCCAGGCTCAGCAACTACAGGTCTTGTCTTCTGTGAATGCTATTTCTGATTTTCTGAGAGGGCTGTGCAAGTTGATGAGAATTTGAGAGGGGGAGTGGGGGATGGGAGGGGAGGGAGCAGGGGCTGGTGTGGGAGAAAGGAGGCTGGGGGAGAGGAGCTTCAGAAAGAGCAGACAGGTGGGGGCCGACCTGGTGGCGCACTGCTACAGTGCGC
>NW_007737661.1:36994-39405 GCF_000696425.1 Galeopterus variegatus | reverse complement strand
GAAAAAAGAAAAAAAGAAAAAAAAAAAAAAAAGAAAGAGCAGACAGGTAAAGGGGACAGAAGGTGGCTGTGTGATGTGCATTCATCTGTCCTGTTTCTTCATAAAAGCCTCATTCAGGTTTGTTACTAATTGGTGCATTTGGAGTTCATGGGAGGGGGCGGGGGTGGTTGTGGGATATGACTAGTTGATTATGAGGTGAAAACAGGGACAGTCCTAGTGCTCCCAGTCCTGTGCAGGTTACACACGGAAAATTTCACTGGGGGACAGGGAGTCTGTTGCTGGCCTTTTATCAGAGCATCGATCTCCTAATCTGAAGATAAATGTTTATCAGGAAGCCCTCCCTTATGCCCATTCAAAATCTTTCCTCTTTTAATTCAAATTCAAATCCACTTCTTCTGGTTTGGCTCAAGTTAAGTCCTTACATATGTTCCAAATTTTGACTCACAAAATCCAAAACCGTGGAAAAAGGAGTAGCTGGGGGACAAAAAGGCATGTGACCGGTCTGTGGAAATTGTGGACCAAGCAGTTTGGGAAAATGAATTACACAGTTACAGAGTCTAGGACTGTAGCCATAGGAAGGAGCCATTGTTCCACAGGAAAGCTAATGAACAATTCCCACCTGGTGAAATATATTATAGGGAAAGTCAGAAATACCTAGACCTCCCAGTGGTGTCAATTCTTATGCTGACTGACACCAATCTGAAGCAACCAGCAATACTGATGGCACTATGGAACAGCAATGGCATTCCTCATTCTTCCAAATGTACCCAGAAGTTGCTGAGCACTATTTAATATCGTAGCCTGTCCCACATATAAATCCGTCTTCCATCTTTACGTGTGCCAATGGGCACTCCCATGTTTGACAGCAAGACCTAAGCACATGCCTATCTTCTTGGTTACGATCTTCCCACTTGTGTTAAATCAGCCCCATGTCATTAAGCCAAGGGCATTTTGTGTAGAAATACATGGAGCGCAACAATTTGTAAATCTAACTAGTGTCTGCCCCATCTGTAGGGCCCCACTGTAGAGGTAACTAGGGTTTTTTTTTTTTTTTTTTTTTTAAGAAATATCATTAAGAAATCTTCATTTTTATCAGCTACCATTTAGATTTCAGGACACGTTTTGCTTCTCATTTCTCTTGACATACGAGACAATCGTTGCACACCAGTTGGGCCGTGAGGTGAACTTGACTGTGACAACGGGACACAGCTCCATAAAAACAGCAAGGTCGGCTGAGGTGTTCTGTTCTCCTTTGCACGCTGTATCCACTGATCTGGTTCAGGACCACCTCATTGTTCTCCAAAGGGCTATCAGATTATTACCAGTGTGGCCCAAGAGCATCCTTTGTACAGTTAACCAGGAAGGACTTCAACAAATGTATGTGGAATGAACAGACTCAAAGAGGCAGATTAACATTTGTAAAGAATCCACACGGCCAGTTTCACATTGACCTATCAGCCTCAAATCAAGCCTTTCTTCCTTTTCGCAGATGGGTCCAGACATTCTTGGGTGGGTGGGAAAAAATGCTTTGCTTAAAAAATGTCTGTTAAAATCTCCAGTCCTGCTATACCAATTATATCAGTCAGGATAGGCTAGATATGCTATAGTAACAAACAGCCCTCAAATCTTAGGATTTATACGACAAAAGTTTATTTATAACTCACACCATATCTGCTGAGGGTTTGGGCAGCTATCCAGGGCAACTGGCCTTGCATGTTGACTCAGCGTTCCATTCAGTCTCACAGCTCTGCTTTATCAACACACACTTCCCTGATTGCCACACAGGGGAAGAGCAATTGAATGATTCCACCTGGAAATGACATGTGTCATTCAATTTCCTAAAGTAAGTCCCACGGCCTCACTGAACTCCAAGCAGGCAGATGTTATCAGTTGATTCCTGTAAAACAAATCACCCTAAAACTTATGCCTCCGACAACACAATTTATTATGTCTCATGATTCTGTGAGTCAGTCGGGCAACTCTTTTGCTGCTTTTGCGTGGGTTTACTCACGTAGCTGTATTTCGTTGGAGGATAAGCTGGGCGGGAAAGTACAAGATGTCTTCACTCACATGTGTAGCAGCTGGTGCTGACTGCTGGCTGGGGTGCCTTGGGTCTTCTCCATGTGGCTTGTTATCCTCCAGTAGGCCCAGCTGACTTGCTTACATGATGGTTTCAGGACAGTGCTCCAAGAGGACAAAGGCAAAAGCTGCAAGATCTCTTGAGCCCAGGCTCCAGACCTTGCATAACGCTCTGCCATATTTTACTGGTCAAGGTTAGCCACAAGCCAGCCCAGATTTAAGGTACAGGGAAATAGTCTCTTGCTAGAGGAGTCACAAATATTGCAGCCATGTGTTTTAATCTATTATAGCAGGATACAGGTACAGCCAATTCTCATTATTTGTGGTAGTTA
>NW_007737661.1:35763-36410 GCF_000696425.1 Galeopterus variegatus | reverse complement strand
GTGTTTTAATCTATTATAGCAGGATACAGGTACAGCCAATTCTCATTATTTGTGGTAGTTATGTTCTATAAAATCATCTCAAACACTGAATTAGAGAATACTGAATCATTGCTCCTAGGGGAAATACCGGGTTAGGTTCCTACAAGTCTTTGGACACAAATTTTCATCAACTAATCAATTCATAACCTTGTTTTATGTGTGCCTATTTAAAGACATCTTATTTAATACACATTGTTAATAACATATTGATTCATTAACATTGAATTCACAGCCACTAGCACTATAACTCACACCTTAATAAAGCTTATCCAACACATATATTTTCTCTGTAAGGGATATCACAGGCTTCTTGTGCTTAGGAACATCAGCATTCCAGCATTATGCTTGGGAAACAGTGAAATCACCAACAGAATGCACAAAATAGTGTGGGGGGGTGTCACTAAATAGACCCCCAAAAAAGACATTTGTCTTCTTTTTTGATATAAGCATTTACAGCTATAAATTTCCCCCAAGCACTGTTTTTGCTGCATACCGTAAAATTTGGTATATTTTGTTTTCATTTTCATTCATATCAAAGTCTTTATTATTTTTTTTTTAAAGGTGACTGGTAAGGGAATCTTAACCTTTGACTTGGTATTATCAGCACC
>NW_007737661.1:34802-35445 GCF_000696425.1 Galeopterus variegatus | reverse complement strand
CTTTTATTATTGATTTCTAATTTTATTTCATTGTGGTTGGAAGATATACTTTGCATGATTTCAATGCTTTTAAAGTTATCAAGTCTTGTTTTATGGCCTAACATATGGTCTATCCTGTGAAAGATCTGCATACACCTAAGAAGACTGTGTATTTTGCTTTTGTTGGGTACAGTGTTCTATAGACATGTTAGGTCTGGTTGGCTTATAGTGTTATTCAAATCTTCTGTTTCCTTGATAATCTTAAACCTAGTTTTTATATTCATTATTGAAAGTGGGGTATTAAAGTCTACAACTATTATTGTTAAATTGTCTTTTTGACCTTTCAATTCCGTCATTTTTTTCTTCACATATTTCAGGACCCTGTTGATAGGTGCATATATGTTTGTAATTGCTTTATCTTTTTTGATAACTTGTCCTTTTCATTATAAAATATTCTCCTTTAGTAACAATTTTGTCATGTGTTAGCATAATATAGTATAATTCATTAGTATAACATTTTGTCTATTAGTCTAGCTATTTCAGCTCTATTTTGGTTATTGTTTACATGGTGTATCCATTTCCATTGTTTTGCTTTCAGACTATTTGTGTTTTGGGGTCTAAATTGTATCTCTTATAAAGAGCATATAGTTGTATCATTTTTTTT
>NW_007737661.1:24871-34095 GCF_000696425.1 Galeopterus variegatus | reverse complement strand
TTTTTTTTAAACCATTGTGCCAATATCTGTCTTTTAATTGGAGTGTTTAAGTGTTAATCTTATTGAGGATCCTTGGTATATGATGAGTTACTTCTTTCTTGCTGTTTTCAAGATTCTCTCTATTTGGCTTTTGACAGTTTGATTTTGAAGTGTTTAGGTGTGGATTTTTTTTTTTTTTTTTTGTCTTTTTCCGTGTCTGGCAATGGATCGCAACCCTCAGCGTCGCCCCCGCACCGGACCGGGACCAGCAACGGGATCGCAACCCTCGGCGCCGCTCCTGTGCCTCGCTCAGCCAGTGAGCGGGAACCGGTCCGCACGTGGGATCCGAACCCTCGGCGGGAGCGCCGCCGCGCTTCCCAAGCGGCGCACTACAGCAGTGCGCCACCGGGCCGGCCCTAGGTGTGGATATTTTGAATTTATTCTACTAAGAGTTTGCTGAGCTTCTTGGATGTGTAAATTAATGTTTTTCATTGGGAAGTTTACAGTCATTATTTCTTCAAATATTCTTTTTCCCCTTCTTCTTTCTCTTTTCCTTCTGGGATTCCAATTATGCATATGTTAGTACACTTGATGCTGTTCCCACATAGGTCTTTGATGTTCTGTTCATTTTTTTCTTTCTCTTTTTTCTTCCTGTTCCTGAGATTAGATAATCTCAATTGATCTACTTTCAAGTTTGCTAATTCTTTCTTCTGCCTGTTCACATCTTCTGTTGAGCTCCTCTAGTGATTTTTTTCTATTTCAATGCCAAAATTTCTATTTTTTAAATATAATTTCTATTGCTTTATTAATATTCTCTATCTGGTGAGACACGATTCTCATCTTTTGCTTTAGTTCTTTAGACGTGATTTCCTTTAGTTCTTTGAATATATTCAAAATAGCTGAATTAAAGTCTTTGTCTAGTAAGTCCAAAGTCTAGGCTTCCTTAGGAACAATTTCTGTTGATTTGTTCTTTCCTGTGTATGAGCCATATTTTCTTGTTTATTTGTTGTCTTGTAATCTTTTGTTGAAAACTAGATATTTAAAAATAATATAATGTGGCAACTCTAAAAATCAGATTCTCCACCTCCTCAGGTTTGTTTTGATGTTGCTGTTGTTTTTGTTTGTTTAGTGGCTCTTCTGAATTCTGTTTTCTCTGTCATATATGGCCACTGAAGTCTCTGCTCAGTTAGTTTAGTGGTCAGTTAATGACTGGACAGAGATTTCCTTAAATGCCTACAGCCAGTAAGTTTCCCAGTCTTTGCCAAGGGCTCTGTGTGAGTGTTGGGGCACACCTTCAATACTGAGCCAGGGAGTTGACAACTCTGCCTTAGCCTTTACTTTCTGCTTTTTAGGAAGGTTGAAAAATGTGGTCTTTATTTAGGAAGCCCTATGTCCAGCTAAAAACCAAGGCTTTATTACTGAGGAAGGAGGGCAACTAGCTGCCTCTGCCACATCCATTTTATAGGTGAAGAAACTGAGGTTTAGAGATGCTCAGTAATTTACCCAAGGATACCCAGGTAGTACATAGTGCTGCTAGGATTCAAATCAAGCAGTCTGGCCCTAAAGCCTATACCCATAGCCACTTTGCCTTACAGATTAGAAAACTGAGTTTAAAGAAGTTAAATAACTTGGTGAGGTCACGTAGATGGCAAGTGCAAATTTGTCTGTCCCCAAAGCTCGTCCTTTTCCCCCTTTATTTACCCAGAAAATTCCTGGTAGAGGTCCATTAAAATACCTAAATAAAGTGTATCAAGTGTCCTTTGAACACACAAGAACAATGAACAGCTAAAGGTCAGCAAATGAGCCAAGATGATAGATAATCAGAAAGAGAGCTATTAAGGAACAAGCACTTTGGAACTTTCTCTCATCTGGAGCAGAATTAAACAACCAGTTAGGTATGGGCCGTGAATTGCTATTAAGAAATCAGTATTAAAATTTGCAGTCTTGAGTGGCTTTTGTTTTGTTTTTCCCGCTAATCTCCTGGACTCCCAGGCCCCCTCCAACCAGTTAGTAGGTTGTTATTAGTCCCTTCCACCCACATACGGCTTTGGGATGGGGTAAAGCCCAAGTTAAGTCCCAGTCTTAAGGTTCCATTGAGCCAAGGTCTAAGGGAACAGACCCCAGTGTCTGTCTTGACTTACCCATTTCTTTTCTTTCATAGTTAACTCTTATTTTTCTCCACCTTTATTATCCTAAAACTGAATTACTTGAGATTTGAACAAGTAATGGTATATTGCTGTTTTTCTGTTTGTTTTTAATTTTTATTGAATCATTATTGATTATAAATATTTGGGGGGTTCAATATTGACATATGTTGATCAAATTGATATTACTAGCATATATATTGTTACAAATCATATTTATTCTTTATGCCCCTTCCATCCCCATCCCCCCCCCAATTACCCTAGATTTCTTCTCTCCTTCTGAAAGAGTAATGGTTACTCTGTTGATTTGTTGCCGCCCAATTACCCTAGATTTCTTCTCTCCTTCTGAAAGAGTAATGGTTACTCTGTTGATTTGTTGCCTAGATGATCTGTCCAATGCTGAGAGGTGTGTTCAGGTCTCCCAATATTATCATAGAGCAGATGCTTCTTCTGTCACTCTGGAACGGGCTTTGTAGAGAGAGACATCCTCTTCTTTTCTTTGTCTCTGCCAGTGACTCTCCTTGTGTCAATGCACTCCAGTGGCTGGTGGAACATCTGTGTGGGGTTGTGGCATCTAGCTGCTTCGCAGCAGCCATGTTTATTGTGGTGGCTGTGGTGGGCCACCCACATGGAGGTGATGTTTTTGGCATGATCCTTGGCACTGGTGGTGTGCCTGGTTGCGGGGGGGGGAGTAATGGTATATTATAATTATAAATTCAGGACAAGTTTCAATCTATCCAGAGCTCCTTTTCATGGTGATCACAGAGGACACACACAAGAGGGAGTATCAGTGGAATTGCAGTTTGATAACCAAACAGAAGCACAATTGAAGCCATGGCAACTAAGACAGCCACATCACAACTGCCCAAGATAATCCACTGTTCTGTCTGTGGTTTGAAACCATCACAAAAAAACAAGATTTGGTTCCAGCAGCTAGAGTAATTTTAGCTCTATTTAACAGTGTATGTTTCAGTCACTGAAGTTAAAAAACTCATGGTTGGATCTTGGGCCTCACGCTGCTATTTGCACATAGTGGGTCCCCATTGCTACGAGCTTCGTCTCCAATCCTGCCCTGACACCCCAAAAATGATCTCTGCTGCCACTCTTCCCCTGCACACATGTGTGTGCATGTACACAGACTCAGGAATAGTTCCAGGTGCAGGAATAGCTCTAGCATCTACTTTTGTCCTCCACTTTGAACATTCTTCAGCCTTCCCCACTGGTCTTTCTTTAACCGCACACCTGGATTCTTTCTCTGTACAACAAGGTTAACAGATATATCATGAGAATACTAGATTTTACTTAATTTTTGGAATTTAATTAAACACTTTATTTTGAGATAATACATATATTTTATAGAATAAATGTTATTTTTAAGTGAATGAAAAGTAAATACAACACAAAAATAGAATTTGAAAAAATATATATCTACGAGTAATGAGAAATGAAACAGAGTGATACGATGTGTCCTTTACAGTTTCTTCCCAATGGTAACATCTTGCAAAACTGTAGTATGTACCATATCACAACCAGGATATTGACATTGGTACAATGCACAGATCTTAATCAGATCTCCCCTCTGCTACATGTACTTGTGTATGTGCATGTGTGTGCGTATTTAGTTCTATGCTATTGTGTCACAACATCTCTCATGTTGCTTTTATATAACCCCACTTATTTCCCTCTTGTTCCCTCCCACATCCCTAGCCCTAACCCTTGCCAACAACACTAATCTGTTCTCCATTACTATAATTATGTCATTTCAAGAATGTTATGTAAATGAAATCATAAAATATATAGCCCTGTGAGATTTGCTCTCTTCACCTGATCTCCCTTGAGATCCATCCAAGTTTTTGCATGTTTCGATAGTTCGTTCCCTTTTTATTGTGGGGTAATATCCAAGGTATAGAAATATCATGGTTTGTTTAACCATTCACCCAGTGAAGGACATCTGGGTTGTTTCCAGTTGGAGCCTATTATGAATAAAGCTGCTATGAAAATTTGTATACAGGTTTTTATATAAACATAAAATTTGTTTTTATCATTCTGAGATAAGTGTCCAAGAGTGCAGTTGCTGGGTTGTGTGGTAATTGCATGTTTCGTTTTATAAGAAACTACCAAAATGTTCTCCAGAGAGGCTATACCCATCAGCAGTGTATGAATGATCCAGTTTCTCTGCATCCTTGCCAGCAATTGATATTGTTACTATTTTTAATTTTAGCTATTCTGAAAGGTGTGTAGTGGTATTTAAAAATGTTCTCCAGAGAGGCTATACCCATCAGCAGTGTATGAATGATCCAGTTTCTCTGCATTATTGCCAGCAATTGATATTGTTACTATTTTTAATTTTAGCTATTCTGAAAGGTGTGTAGTGGTATTTAATTGTGGTTATTTAATTTAAAAAACTATTTGTACATTTCAATTTTTAAGTGTTACTGATTATTTATGCAGCTTTTATAACATCTTCACTTTTCAGAAACGTTTTTACTACTGAATGATTGTGTGACATATTAGAAAAATCCAGATAGTATTTCACATAATTCCATTTCACTCATCAGTTCACATTTTTTTTCAATATGCCAAGAATTATATCCATACCTGCTTTTTACACATGACTTGATGTCAGGTTTCACTTGAAACCTTTTCAGTAGTTATCAACTGAAAACTTAACATGGCAGATTCTGCATGAACAATGGAGTTCATTGGCTAACCTGGCTTTTGCAGGCCAATTATAAAGGGAATTGCTTTGTCCACACACCAACTATGTTTCTATATTCATAAAATATTTTTTTAATAAAAATCTCAACTATGAAAAAGTAGACTCCTGGCTATTTTTTTACAGCCTTTCCAGAATAAGAATTCATTTAGGTCATCTGCTCTGCTCTGATCTGCAAGTTGCCTCCTTGTTTCCTTGAATTCATGCAACCCAGCTCCCACTCCAGGTTTCAGGCCATCATACTTGCACCTTTTGGAGAAATGGGAGGAAAGGGAGGAGGCTCAGTGTCCCAGGTTCCTATTTGTCTGTGAGAGAAATCCAACTTCCTTAGCAGAAAACTAAAATGTCTTCTTTGAACAAAGTAGGGACTCAGTTGCCTAGATACAGTTAGGAATGCCTATCATTGGATCTGCAGGGGTGACCTGTTTGAGTTTCCAGAGTGTCAAAGGGAAAATAAGACAGATCTAACAAATAACTCAGACCTGCTTGGGCTTTCTCTGTTGGTCCCCTGTGTGTGTATGTGTGTATCACATACTCACACATATGCATGCAAAAAATAGCCTAATGTAAAAGCCCTGCAGTAAACATCAATCTTTGTAGATTACCAGGGAGTTCTAGTGCTAGCAAAGCAACTTCCATAAAGACTATAAATAGCAGGCATGTGCTTCCATAAGCAGTGCAGCTATTTATTTCTTTAATAGGGGATTCTCATGTTACAAGAACATCACAGATTACTGAATAATTTATTTAATGGTAGATTATATGGGTTTCACTCTGCCAATGAGCTCATACCCAAGTGTCTAAAGGAGATAAGGTGAGCAAAAGCCAGAGCTCAGGCTTAGGCGAGCTGTCTATTTATTTTTATTAGATATGTATAACTATTGTAGCCACATATACATATTTTACTTACTATTATCTCAGCTGCAAAGGTCATATACACAATAGTGGCCTATTTTATTATTGACATTTAGCTAACTCATTACAATGCATACAATGTACAGCATGAGAAATACAGAATTGAATAATAAATAACCATGTCTACACTCGGTGATTTTAACAAAGGACTGTGATATATGGGGATATGTTTGTTCTCTATGAAAACGCAGGGAAACATAAGGGAGGAAATTCAATAAAAGGATGTTAGATTTGGAAAATGGAGATAAGAAAAAATAATCTGGATGGGTATTTTTCTATGAACTTTTATTGTTATGATCTTTTCAATGATTTGGAGTAAAAACACAATCACTTTTAATCTTACAGATCTTAGAAATTTTACCTTTAACTATATACAGTTCTCAGGTGAACAAAGGCAGTTTGGAAGATGGGCACGCTTTTCTGTCAAATGTAATTTTAATGAAGATAAAATTTATTGAAAAAGAAAATTTAAATTTGGCAATAGAAAGATAGCAAAAGATTTGGACAGGCATATAACATAAGAAGAAATTCATGTGGCAAATAACTACAGTAAAAGAGGTTTGATTTTATTTACTAATTGGGAAATACAAATTAAACCCACAATGAGATATCACTACACACCCAGCTGACCAGTGGAAATTTTAAAGTTGGACAATAACAAAAGCTAGTGAGGATGGGAACTACTGCTGGCGGGAGTTTAAACTGATGCAACAATTTTGGAAAATAGTTACCATTCTCTACTAAGGTTAAAGATTCCCACACCCTATTCACAATTGAAGAAATTCCATTGTGGGAAAATGCCCCGAGGTAGATGTATGTGTATATGCCGCAGACCAGGATATATGCAAGAAAGTTTATAGAACCATTCTTCATAATAGCCCCAAGCTGGAAACTACCCAAATGTCCACCCACCATAGAGAGGATTAGTAAGAACCAGAGCCACCTACAACAGTGTGGATGAATGTCACAAACATAATGTTGAGCAGAAGAAGGAAGATTCAAATACACCTCTCGAGGGTCCGCTGACATACAAAGCTCACACACAGGCAAAGCTAAACTATATTGGTTAGTGATGCATATTGAAATGGTAAAACTATAAAGAAAAGCAAGGAAATTATTATAATAAAAGCCAGGACGGTGGTTACTTTTGGAGGAGAAAGGATTGTGATGAAGAATACCGGGAGAACATTCTGCACATTGGAAATGTGTGTTTCTTGACCTGGCTGTGATTTTACGGGTTTTCCCTTCATAATTATTCACTAAACTGCATGTTTATGTTTAACATGCTTTTGTCTATGTATATTAGATGGACATTCACACACCCACACACTGCTTTCTAACCATACTGCTAAATACTAAAAGATCGACACTTTAAAAAGAAACTTCCTAGTTCAAAATGAGCTTTAAAAATGAGCTTTAAGTATTCAGTGCAGTTGAATGAACATTTAAAACAATAAGCCTTATGCACGGTTCCACATCGGAATTCTACATTATCATGCTGAAATGACAGCCCAGAGGACAGGAAAGAGCACAGGCTCCCAGACCAGAGGCCCCTTTCCAGTGGCCCTGACCCTCAGCAGCTGGGTTTCCTCCTCTGCAAAGAGGCCCAGACCAGATTAGCTCCTCTGAGAGTCTCCTAATACATTCTTGGGAGTTCTACGTGGGAACTGAACATTTTTTTAATACAAAATTATTTTCATTTTGAGGAGAATCTAAAGAATATGAGCATATTGTGGGTCCTCCTACGTCCACCTTAGAGTGTACAGTGCCAGCATTGCATGGTATTTATGATCACATTGGGACCTAGATGTGCTGTTTTAATTGTCCCAAGTCAATAAGGAAACACAGGTGACCTAACGAGTGGAGTCTGTTGTCAAGTGACCTCATGGAAGGCTCACAGCCAGAGTTTCCACAGAAGTTTGAAGAGACCACGTCGTGTGAGATTTGAGTCACGGGACAACACAGATGTAAGGCCTGCCCAGCCTGAAGATCCGACTCGGTACCCGAGCTACAAACCGAGCGGCAATTTACTCCACAAAATCACGCCATCTGTCTCACAAAATTAACATTGTTAACTTGAATGTTATTGGTTTTATATATGGTTTGTCAAAATCGCAAATTGTTTTGGCTTTATAGTTGTAGAAAAGTTACAAGCCTGTGGGATGTATGCCCAGTTTCATGTTTGTACATATTTAACTAACAATCTTAGAAGAGTAATTGAAACACTGGAAATCCTCAATTTTTTTTTCCTGAGAAGGTGCCACACGTCACTCAAATGTGAGCCACACTGAATTCCATGCTGCCAAAGACCTTCCTGTGACTCTGTTTCCATTTGGGAAGTCAAGCCCTTTCCAAAGCAAGTGGCAGGGGATAACTCTAGTGTTGCCTGGGACCCCAACCCCTTTCATCTGTAGCAATGACTCTCAAATGCAGGTGATTTTGCCTGCTGGGAGACTTTCGGCAGTGGCAGGAGATATTTTCAATCGTCACAGCTGGGGGGAGTGGCTCGTCAGCAGAGGCCAGGGACGCTGTGAATCATCGTGCGATGCACAGGACAGGACAGCCCCCACAACAAAGAGCCATCCCAGCCACAATGCCAATACTGCCGGGTTGGGAAACCCTGGTTCTGCTCTTCAGCTTCAACTTCCATAAGAAAATCTTCTCAGGGCCAGCCCGGTGGTGCACTGCTACAGTGTGCTGCTTGGGAGCGTGGTGGTGCTCCCGCCGAGGGTTTGGATCCCACATACAGACCGGCGCTCACTGGCTGGGTGAGGTGCGGACGCAACGCCGAGGGTTGCGATCCGTTGCCGGTCACGAAAAAAGACAAAAAGGGTAAAAAAAAAAAAAAAAGAAAATCTTCTCTATGTTTGCTTCTGGTTAATCAGGGAAAGGCAGTTTTCTTTTACAACTTACTGTTTTTTGTTTTGTTTTTTTAAAAAGATGACTGATAAGGGGATCTTAACCCTTGACTTGGTGTTGTCAGCACCACGCTCACTCAGTGAGCAAACCAGCCATCCCTATATGGGATCCGAACCCATGGCCTTGGTGGTATCAGCACCGCACTCTCCCGAGTGAGCCACAGGCCGGCCCCTACAACTTACTCTTCCCAGCACCTGTTTCCCTCCACACAGCAGAATCAGACAAACAAGCAAAAACAATCCCTCAGGTGTGAGAAGCTTAGTTGCATGACTGGTTTGATTTAAGAGTGGAGATTGGGAGGGGGTTCAACCATTTTACTGTTGCTTTGCATTGCTTTGCCCCCCACAGATTTGTCACCCCACTTCCTCTGGGTGACAGAGACACAAAGGATTACTCAACGCCCATCTCTTCTGAGCAGTGAGAGGCCCCGAAGTGGTTAATCTCCTGGAACCCTCAAGAGAGAGGCATTCCTTCCTTGGGAAATTAACGTCGAATTGGGGTTCTCTTCCTGAATTTATTTTCCAGACCAGGAAGTTACAGGAAGAGACATA
>NW_007737661.1:23322-24231 GCF_000696425.1 Galeopterus variegatus | reverse complement strand
GCAAGACTTTGGAAAACCAGGCCCTGTGAAGTACGTATGCTTTTTAGTATATTCCACATTTTACTCTTGTTTTGAGGTGACGTTATTCCTGGACCACCATCGATACAAACTTTCCTATCCTGATGGCTGGTGTGTTTATAGCTGGTGTCTGGAGGGGATGTGCTCCAAAGTGAGTCCCAGAGGAGCCAACGTCTCTTCCAGAATAAACCATTGAAAACAATATTTAAACAGAAATGTTTGTGAGAGATTCACACCATTAGAGTGGATTTAGAACATCTGAGGGATAGTGTCAATCCCCGAGGTTGATCTAAGGGCCCATGTAATTGTGTTTGTACCCAAAAGGGCTGCTGGGGACCATCCCGCCTTTGCTGTCTATCCCAATGGTTCACCTGGCTGTGGATTATGTAATTCTTGTATTGGTTCATATAGATCCTGCTGTGTGTCCCTATCTCAGCTCCTCCATCAGAAATTTAACTCCTTGAGAATAGAGTCTTCTGTGTGTTTGTTTTCGTTGGTAAACCACCCAGTAAGCTCAGTACAGTGGCCTGCTCTCTAGGTAATGGTCAACACTGTCAATGAACTGTGAAAAACCACCATGGTAAAAATAGCCCAGGTAGCATTCCAGGCACCAGTTTCCTAGACACTCCCCACCCTGTGCTTCAGCCCCTCCTCTCGTTCACCTGTTATTCAGTCAAGTGACCAGCGTCCAGTCACAACCAGCCTCTCTCCACATGTTGGAAGCGTTAGGATCTACAGCTTTCTCCTTACAAAACAGCTCTTAATCTCCAGGACCAAAAAAGGGAAAGAGAATGTGCTTTTACTTACCGGGTCCAGGCAGGCTGCCCGAGATAAGGATGGGGCAGGAAATCTGAGCATTCCTCTCTCTCTACCCCATCCTCGCGCCTCCTG
>NW_007737661.1:15009-22561 GCF_000696425.1 Galeopterus variegatus | reverse complement strand
ATAAGGATGGGGCAGGAAATCTGAGCATTCCTCTCTCTCTACCCCATCCTCGCGCCTCCTGACACACTCACACAAGGTCATGGAGACTTCTGGGGACAAGACTTCCCCCTCTGACAACCACTGGCACTCAGCAGCTGCAGACCCATGGCTGGATGCCATGCATCCTAAGGCCACCACCCTTCCCTCCACCCACCCTCCTCCATAGCACACATTCTGAACACTTTTTAGAGAGAAAAAAGGAAGAGAGTACTGTGTCTTTAGCCCAACACAGATGCCCTGGGGTGTGGCACATAGGGCCCTCGTTCCCTGGCCTGGACTTTGAGGGCTGCTCAGATCCCACATCTGAGAGGAGGCTGGAGCTGCTGCAGGCACTGACAAAACCAGAGAGGCTCGGGCACCTGCTCAGCACACACAGCCCGCAAACCTCCTCTCCCATGGCTGTCTCTGGTTGACACCCTCCTCCTCCTTTGGTCTTTGAAGAAAGTGGAATGAAAGACCAGAGAAGCTGAGCACTGGGTGAGGCCAGGCCACAAAAAGGAAGGCCCATCAAGGGGTCAGAGGTTGGAAGGGTGACGAGCACAGCAAGAAATGCTGTAGAAGGCTGGTTAATGGCCAGTGGCCCAGGTGAAGTCCCTGAGCAATACCAGGTTGGGGTCTGCTTCATGGGACATTGGTAATGTTTTAAGTCTGGGGTGGAGTGAAGAGGGTGGTGGACCTGACAACTTCAAGATGACAAGGCGAGACCTGACAATCCTTCAGGTCCATCCTAGGTTTTAAATCTATGATGCACAGTCTTGGTTGGGCGGAAGGGAAACAGTAGTTGCATTTTTTTCCTGAATTGACCCAATGCAGCAATGGCCTGGGCCCAATTTATGACTCTGAGAGGGCGAGCCAGAATCCATCCTAGCCAAGCATTTGGCAAGTCCCTGGCCCCCAGTGGTGCAGAATAGCCAAATGTGGCTCTTCTACCTGGAACAAGACAGATCCTAACTTTAGCTCCCTACAAGCATATGCAAAATGGGGGACCAGCTGCCCCACCAGCCCTTACCCAGGGCCACTTATCTTTTGCATCCTGCACCTGGGAGGATTTGCATGTCTGGCCAGCTTGCTGGACAATTCTGAGGCTGAGAATGTCCTACACTCTCAAAGAGGACTCCTTTTTCCCTTGGCAACCAGCTCCACCCTCCCCTCCCACCCCAGAGGCAAAGCCCCACTTTCTGTGCTTCTGCCCTTTTGGATGGGCCCCATAGAGGGGACATGCCTCATGGAGAAGGACTACAGTTCTGAGTGCGGTAAAGGGTAGCCAGACCTTACTTACCCCTGCGAGATGAAATCCAATCAGGGCAGGAGGCGCTGGTCCAGTGTGCTGATTCCCCAGGCCTCTTATTTCCCCCTTCCCCTGGCTGCAGCCTTTTGTTCTTGTCATGGTTCATTAGCTCCCTAAACAGAGGTTGCACAGAGAAGACGAAAGGAGAAAAATGGGGAAATTAATAGCTCTGCTGAAATGTCTAGTGGGGAAGGAAGTTAATACCAATTGTCTTGACATTCACTTATCCCATCTGTGTTTGGCCCCTTGATGCTGCATAGGCAAGAACCAGAATTAAACGTTGGGTGCAGGCACAAAACACATTCTACACCCATTTACAGATGAGTTCTCTGGTCTTCACCTTGAAAGCTGGCATAAGGATTCTCCACTGGGACCCACGCCCTGGGTGATGCCACGCATATGCCCGGCCGGCAGATGGGAGGACAGGAAGCCCTGCCTGCGAGGCAGGAGCTATGGGCACATGTGTGCTGCCTTCTTGGCACCATAGAAAGAGAAAAGGTTGGGCTTCAGGAGTGGAGAGAATAGAAGAGACAAGAAGCATCTCTTCCTATGTCACTCCCTGGAAGAATGCCAGAGTCCTGATGTCTGGTCCAGAGGCCCTACCACATTTTAGAGGAACATCAAGAAACAGACCCGAACAGTGGGGAAAGGCCAAGAAGTAAAGCCCCAAGTGCCCCTCTGGCAAGAAGAGTGGATCTCACTGCCAGGAAGTCAGAGCTGGAGTTCTCTGCTAGTGGCCTCTCTTCTTTCACCTTATTTATTCTTCCTCTCCACTGGCTTATGTCACTCAAAAGAAAATGCAAAGATAGGCTGCATGGTTCCAGAAAGAGTCTTTATGGCCCCACTAATGTCAAATGGGCTATGAACCTATAGGAAATGTCAAAACAGATAGAAAAGGAGGAAATAAAAGTCTTCTGAGAAAGCAGCTGCTAATTAAGCTCTATTAGTCTGTGGCAGAATTACTGCCCCATTCGAAGTCTGAGTCCTACTCTGCCCATCATGGGTCATCCAAACCATTGACCCTTCAAGAAAACCAAGTGGTTCTTTTAAGGGAGGACACTTGATGTCATGGGCCTGAAACGATTCTACCAGTAAAAATCACAATAACACCAGTGATTTCCTACTCAGAAAACAAAATCTATCTAATTTAATACAATACCTAAACCTATATGCCTTTTGTGTACAGCTGATGACTATCTAGGAACATGGAGATAAAAGTCATGCCACTCTTGTCAGTTTCAAAACCTACCCTGAATGTCATGCAATGGAAGGAAAACCCTAGTAGGGCATGCCAAGGATAGAGCAGCTGAAAACAGCATGAGCACCAGAATTCACTAAACCACCGCCCAAACCAAGCCCAGTATGTCAGCCAGGCCGCGCCTTTGAGGAATTGACCTGGTCCTCTCTGTTCAACCCCACCCGTAAACCACCTTCCCACCAACACCATCTTCATGACTAAGCCCTCTGGCTTTGCTGGTGGGAGAGTGCTATGGGTCAAAGGTGTCCCCCAAAAGTTTATGTGTTGGAAACCTGCTCCCCATTGTAACGGTGTTAAGAGAGTGGAAAATCCAATTATGGTATTTGAAAGGTGTGGCCTTTGAGAGGTGACTGGATGGAGAGGACTGTGTCCTCATGAATGGACTGATCTGTTCATGAAGTAGTGAGTTATCGCGGGCGTGGTTCTGATGGCTTTATAGGAGAGCGAGGGAGAAACTTACCTCTCTTGCTCAGCCCGTTCTCTCACCTGTGACACCCTGGTCACCACAGGACCCTGCAGAGAGTTCCCACTCAGAAGAAGGCCCTCACCAGATGTGTTCCCTGGACTGTGGACTTCCCAGCCTCTAAAAGTGTGAGAACTAAAATTTGTTTCTTTATAAATTACCCTGTTTCAGATATTCTATTATAGGCAACAGAAATGGCCTTGGGAGAAAGGCCTGAAGTGTTGTCACTGTCTCAGACTGTTTCCCCACGTGTAACCGCAACATGAAGTACTGGGCACCTGGAGAACCACAGGAGATAGCAGCTTACCTGATACAACCCAAAGAGAGTCGGTGCTTTAATTTTGTATAGACCTTGGGTACCTTTAGAGGAGAGAAAATGACCTTGTCATTACAGCTAAAGTGGATTTCCCAGAGTCATAAATCTAAATAATAAAGTCAGCTAGCACACATTGGGCAGCTGTATGGAAGAGACTGGGATCCAGGTGAGTGCACCTGAGGGCAGCAGGTTTGGGTGTCTGGGTATGGGGGATTGAGACACAGAAGTGGGTCAGTCTGCCTTTCTGTCTATCAGAGAAATGTGGAAAGGACAATCTAAGAATAACAACATAGGAGGAGAGAAAAATGCAAAGAAATATACCTTCCAAATGACCATTTCCCTTCGGAAACCATAAAGGTAAGGGGATCATACTGCTTGGGTCCCATGTGGTGAGGCTTTGTCCCTAGATGTCATGGGGCTATGCAAATGTGGGAAGCCATGGAAAGGAATCTTTCACTCTGATGTGGCGTCTTACAGCTGCTTTTCCCACATGTCACCCCTGAGGCTCACAACCACCTCTAAGTGGACAAGAGTCATTATCTTCATTTCACAGATGAAAAACAGAGTCTAGAACAGGGTAAGTGACTTTCTGAAGGTCACACTCTTCCTAAGTGGCAGAACCAGGATTAGAAGCTGGGTGTTTTTACTTTAAACGTAGGGCTCCTTCAGCTATATCAGTGGTGTTTAAACAGTGTACCCAACAGAACATCCTCAGAGAGGAAGGGGACACTGGCTTCCCCCACTCCCACTCAGATCAGAGCAGCTATAATTTTACTTGTTTTGTGTATTAAATATTTTGATAGATAAGATTTTGTTTTTTTTAAAAAAAAGGAGTTTAAAATAAGTTGGGGCTGGCCAGTCAGCTCACTTGGTTAGAGTGCAATGCTGTAACACCAAGGTCAAGGCTTCAGATCTCCGTTCCAGCCAGCCACCAAAAAAGTGATAATAAATAGGTTGGAAAGTCACTGCATTCTGCCATGAGCCCTCCAGTGGGGGTTCAGTCACAACACGGGAGCTCACTTGGCACAAGGACAAGGAAAGGAGAGAAGGAGATAGCAGTCCCATAGGCCTGCTCACCAGCAAACTCCCAGCACATGCATGCTCTGCACTTTGGAGTTTGTCCTAGAAGGGGAAAGAGCAAGCCGAGGCCTGTCGGTTTGGGGAAGTTCTTCCTGACTGACATCGTGGGGCACTGACTGGTCAACACTGTGGATCTTGTACAGACAAATCCAAAGCCTTCAGCGGACTCTGGCTCACATACCATCCGAGCTTAATCAGCTGCCGCAGCCCTGAGCCTTGTAAGCAATGCTCCCAGGCTCCTCCATGCCTGGCCTCCGGTGAAATACATGCTCATTCTAAGGGTTGGCTTATGCTGGTGCATCACCTGTTCATGGTGCAAGGCTGTTCCGGTGTCATCCCGCCAGCCTGAGACCTGAAACCTTCCAACAGTTTGTCCCTTTCCTCTGACCTCTTCTTTCACATGGCTCTGCCTGCTCTCCTGCTGCTGTTCTGATCTTCCCAGACACCCCGCATTACATCTGCTGGTTTCAGCCTTCCTGTAGCTGTTGGAAACAGCCTCCTACTCTCCCCCAGCTTCCCAGCTGGCAAATATTCTGGCTTACTGAGGGCATCTGGAGGTGTGAGGAGTCAGGGCACATCATTCAAGGTTTGGTTTTGTTCCTTTAACCTGGATGATTAAAAAGCTGCTTGCTATAGGCAAAAGACTTGTCTGAGGCCTGCCTCTGCTGATCATCACAGTTGATGGACTGAAATAAATCCCTTTGTTCAAATTTTATAGAGCACTTATGAGTTAGCTTTGTCATTTGTTTTTATAACTCTCTCCTGAAACTATATGTGGCAGAAAGAGACCAGACAGACCTGGGTTCAAATCCCAGCTTTGCACTTACTAACTATATGATCTCAGATAAGCTACTCAACCTTTCTGATCTTCCTTTTCTGCATTTATATAAAGAGATAATACTAACCACTGCACAGGATTACTGTTGTTTTTTAATGAAAAATAAATGAAATAAGGAATCCTGTAGAGGGCTTGGCACAGAGTCAGAGTTCAATAGATGATAATTTCTCCTTCCTCCTTAGGGTAAAACCCAAAATTTATTCCCATTTGTTTCCCCAAAATCTAGTACAGTGGCTGGCACATAATATACTCTCAGTAAATGTTTGTTGATGGTAAGAAAGAAAAAGGCAGTGAATCACGAGGGCTTACATGTAACTGACGGGACTGGCCCCAGGAAGAGCTGTCAAAATTTGTTGAGTCCCATAAGGCAATATTAGAATTCAAGAAGTGAGAAGTGCACCCTAAAGAGATAATCAAATGCTCCAAAATGTACATACGAGGATGTTCATTGTTATGTTCTCTATAATAGTGAAACTGTCCAAATAACCTAAATGTCCCACAAAGGGGACTGGGTAAATTAAAGTGCTTTAATACCATAAAATATTTTAAAATGTAGATTTAGAAGTATTGTTCTATAAAGATATACAAAACATATTTTTGGATGAAATGGTATGTTATAAAATTGCATGTACCCCACTCATAAAAATGATCTATTTACCTATCTTTCAAGAGAAAGAAATGCCTGGAAAAATATTAGCTGGAAAAAAAAAATGGCTATGTCTGGATGGTGGGATTATAATAATTCTTACTTTATATATTATACTTTTCAGTATCGTTTCAAATTTTTTAAATGTGCATCATTCTTATAATCAGGAAAAAAAACCTTTCTTTTGGAAAACCAAAACACATAAGGGGTATGACAATCAGTATGGGGCGCATTGTAAAAGTTAATCCCTACCTTAAACTCATTTAGACTCAAAGGAACATGTCTTTGAAAGTCTAACAGGACTTCAGGAATGTCGAGGTGTGGCTGTCCCTTGGGAAGATCTAGAAATGGACCTGGCGTACTGTCATCACACTCCCTCTTTCTGTAGCTCTGGGTGTTGGTATCAGTCCTTCTATGGCAGGCCAGCTTTCTCCACATGGCAGGAAACACCATCCTGATGGCTTCAGAGCTGCTAGTCCACACTACTGAGAGACAATGAGCACTGTGCTCTATGGTCCCTAGGTCATGAATTCCAAGGACAGGCTGCATTTGGCCCTGTTGGGTCAGATGTCTATCCCTCACCCAGGCGCTGTGCATGGGTGGCCATGCTCTTGGAATGGCCCAGCTTGTGGTCCAGTCCCACCCTTCAGCCCATTGTGGCCCAGGAGGCAGGATCGTGTAAGAAGAGCTTTATTAATGGGTTGAGACATAATTGTCCCCTCCCCGTTGCACTGTTCTGCTGTGAACTGATATTTCCTTGGAGGCAAGAAAAAGAGGACGGAAAGTTCTGACATGTGGGTTTAGTTTCCATTTTCAGAGGAGGGCAGGGGAAGACTGGAGGTGGAGGGATGGGCAGGATTGGATCAATGCTGTCAGTATCAGAAGCAGTGATGAGTTTCCCTGACACGCTCCTGTGCTGCTGTAAAGTCGATTCATCCGAGTCCTCATGGAGCTTACTGCTCAACGCAAGGGCTGGGTGCTGGTTGGATAGAAGCAGCAGTCTTCTTCATCATCGTTACCTTACTTCTCTTCCTGGGCACCTTCCATCACTTCCCTGTAAGCAAGGAGAAATGTTTTTTCTAAAGGATGATGGGTTTTCTTAGAGTGTCTTGCATGAAACAATCCAGAGCTCAATAAAACATTCAGTGGTTTCCATCCCTCTGTGCATTCCCTGCTTTGTTTAACTTACTTAGTAGATGGTAATTTAATTTTTTTCCAAAATAGAAAGACTATGCTTAGAAAATAAACACTTTTAAATACAGTAGGACCTCATGATATCATAGCTCACTGTTAGAATTCAATTTGGAATAAGTCATTATGTTTGGAACAGGATCACTGCGCTGTGAGCCTCTGGTGGTCAGGAGCTAGTTTTTAGCCAACTCTGAGCCCCAGCATCTAGTGCAGTCCTGACCCACGGTGGGCTCTCAGAGATCAAGGGTCCTCAGAAGTCCTAGGGTTCATTCTTAACACAGTTGTCTCTTTGAGTTTCTGCTAGTTTTGTTTTGCTTTTTTTTTTTTTTTTTCCTCTACTACCTTTTTTCTGTCTATTGAAGATGCCACACATTTCTCCAAATCTTCTGGTTCCTGTAGTAAACACTCTCAGAGCTAGAGTATATTCTTCCTC
>NW_007737661.1:13063-14245 GCF_000696425.1 Galeopterus variegatus | reverse complement strand
TTTTTTTTTTTCCTCTACTACCTTTTTTCTGTCTATTGAAGATGCCACACATTTCTCCAAATCTTCTGGTTCCTGTAGTAAACACTCTCAGAGCTAGAGTATATTCTTCCTCTAAGTCTTTGGGGTAATGTTCACTTTACCTTGTTCTACAGCATTTCCCCACATGATTCATTTTTATTTTTTACCTCTTTACTTATCCTTGACCCCAAGGTAAGATAGATCCTTCTATCAACGGAGAGGCTATTGGAACTGCCTGGGGTTGGGCTTGCCTGGAACTGAGGGCATTCCTAGGAAGCAGGACTGTGCTAAACCCAGGACAGTCCTAGGTAAACCAGAATGTCTGACACCCTAGGGGGTAATTACCAACATGAAATGGGTAAGGGAGAGGAGGTTGGGGAAAGAAGGAAGAAGAGGAAAAGTAGACCTGGGAAGTTATGGGCTTTCAACCCAACTATAATCTTACGGCTTTTCTTTCTATTTTAGTGACTGGGGTCCTGCACATAAACTCACCAGGGATATTTGAATTCATCACTTCTTCAGGTTAATTACTATTCCAACCTACATATAATTGCCCACTTTTCATCTCCCAGGTCCATCCCTCTATATTTTCCCAGTTTCTATCCCTTGTTCGCCTAATTTGATGACACTTTAAATGAATGNTGCTACTGGCAAAGTCCAAAGAAAAACTGAGCAGCTGCCAGCAAAGTAAACATGCTCTATTCTTTAGAGGCAAGTTCTGCCTTCGAGCAGCTGCTTCACAAACTCAAGAACACGCAAGAATAGCAACAAGCTAAAAAAGATACATGGGTGCGCATGTGCACTAACTCCACACCCACACAACTTATTTACAAAGAATGTGCTGCACCACCCCCAACCGGACCTGAGGCAAGGGGGCATGATTAAACTATTCTATTTTCCTCACACCCTCTCCATGCCAACACATAGCAATGATAGGTAACATGTAACATATAAAAGAAAATGTAAAAGTCATAGCCATGCTCAAAAATGAGATATGTATGTCCATGGACCTGAAATAGAATTGACATGTGAAGCAGTGAGTAGAGACTGATCTGAGGGACTGCTGGGCTCTGGAACTGAAAGTGGGTAGCAGCAGCTGTGAGTTTGGTTTCTGCAGAGTGGGCTTTTCTGGCTAGTGAAAAGAGGCTGGAAAATCTGCTGCCA
>NW_007737661.1:7816-11990 GCF_000696425.1 Galeopterus variegatus | reverse complement strand
AAAAAAAAAGGCAGGGGGGAAAATCCTGCATATGACAATCCTGCAAACCAAATTTTGAAACATGCAAGGAAATCTTACACCAAGAAAGAAAACCAATAAAATCAATAATTGGGACATGAGTTTTTTCCAGAAACAAAATAATGATTTTTTTAAGTGCTGAAAAAGACTTGAGAATATGTACATTTAGAATCCTTGAAGACATAAATGCAGAAATTACATCCTTTAAAAGGATATATACCACCGATTTATTATGCCACCAAAACAGGCAGAAATGAATAAGCACAGGTGAATATAAAATTAGAAATTGTGGAAGAGAAGAATATAGCCTTGGTGGGGATTTAGGGAGGACACTCAATAGGACAGATTCTAGACTAAACATAGTGGAAGAGAGAATTAACAAATTGGAATAAGGGATTCACCCAGACGATAATGGTGTCACCAGGGTGATACAAATAAAATTGAGAATGACAGGTGCTGTGGTTGTGGATAGGGAACTCAGGATAGGCTTGTCAATGGAGATATGTGAGCAGTGACCTGATCAAGTGAAGCTGTAAGTCATATGAATGTAAATAAAAATAAATCTATACACGACCAGTAGTCAATATCTATTTTCTAAGTTGTTGCGAGTTTTAAGCTAAATAACATAAATAAAAGAACCAAGCCCAGTGCCTGATGCATAATTAATAACACACATTAAGAAGCTCCACTTCCCTTCCTAAGAATGTAAGTTAACAGAATAGAATTTAGCATTTCACCTCTATACTGAGGGGCCTTTTGTCCACCCCTGCTGGAGCCTAGCATCACAGCAAGGGGACTCGAGTTGGCTGATGATCTCTAGACCTAATAATGGTAGATTTAGCTCTCTGTGACAACATGGCTGGAACATTGTCAATTGTCATTATGCTTGTTTTTCTCCTTCTGCTTCTCTCCCTAGAGAACAAACTCTATTTTCCCCTCTAGCATTAACTAACCAAGCTAGTCACGTCCAAAATACAGAGATGACATTTTAATATATCCAAGCAGCCTGGCTAGTAGTTTCTTTGCAAACCCCAATTTCCATCAGTGCAGCTCTAAGCATTTCTCCCCAGTATGTCTTGTCCAGGGCCCCAAAAGAACTCTCAACAGAGGTCATGAAAGGGGGAGAGACAACGCCACCCTCTTACTGAGCAGGGAGCCTTTTCAACTCATAGGCCCCTGACAAAAACATTCCCTAATGAAAAGAACAAAATAAAACTGGCTCACAGTGAACAGCAACAGAATGTTGCAGCTTCTTGGGATGTGGGAATATGAGAGATTGGATTGCATTCAAAGAAAACACCCCCAGAGTAATAGCAAGTCCTGGGGGCTCAGCAACATTCAAAATTCCAAACTGTGAAGGGGTGTGATTCCCTGCCAAGGCCTGGGCTCGGGGCTAGGTATCTTGGAAACTGAACCAGGCTGGGATGTGCATCACTGATGGTCAAGGACAAGGACATTAGACATAGCAGTTATCTCTCCCTTGAGCAAGGCAGATACGGGAGTCTGTGATGACCCAGAAAGGAGAAGCCAGAGGTGCAGAGTTTGTGTTTCTTTGTCTAACTAGAAGAGAGAAAACAAGTTCCACCTTCTCCAAGTCCTTGGTCAGGAAAAGACTTTTATGAAAAGAAGAAGAAACATCCCATTTTGCTGCGGCTGAGACTGGCTTTTGCACCCATCTTCCAAGGGAGAGGAAGGTTAAAGGACTGCTCCTTCCTCCCACAGATGGCTCATGTCCTGGGAGTCCCCCAACCCCCATCGTCATCTTCCCACAGCATCCCAGTTATGCCCCCACCAGATTGTCCCACACTCGCCAATCTATAAAAAATGTCTTCCCCTTTTTTACTTTTAAAAACTGCACATCTCAACCAATTGTGAATTATATAAAATAAAACAATACAGAACTGAGCATTTCGACTTTGGCTCAGTTGGGGTAAATGTTCATGTTCGGAATGGGAGAAAGTAAGAGCAATCACAGGGATAAGCAGTAGGATTTTAACGTGGTGCATATTGCCCCTGATATCTTCTGACAACGACTAAGATAAAGACCTTAAGTTTGTGTCATATTAAAAACAAAACAAAATTAAAAACCAGATGTTTGGGGTGAGGTTAGAGAGGAAATTACTGCACCCCAGCAAAATGAGGGTGTGATGTACGCACGAGCACAGCTGTAAGCTGTGTCATTGTGTTGTCGTCTTCACATACGTACAGATTTTTTTTCAACTTGTTTGTCCACCTCGCACACGCATACAGCTTGAAATGCATCTTTAATATGATTTAAGTCCCAGTGGTAGGCAGGTAGGAGACATTAAAGAGGAAACTTCAAATGGAGAGTAGAGCATTGTACAGTTATCAATATTCACTAGGCAGGGCCCCTGCATTGTAGTAGCCTCATTATGTTTGTTGATTAAATTAATGCCAGACACTATAATAGCTAGTGGAAATGGATTTGATTCTTTCCTTAGTGATAATCATCTTGCTAGTACTCCCTAATCAAGTCATATAACTAGTTCCCTACCCACAGAAACTGCTAGTGTATATGTTTAAATAATGAAGTAAGTTGTACTTTCACAGTGAAATCCTTTTTAAACCTAGTTCCTCATTCTGATCAGAAATGCTGCACGAGTATTGATCTATGTTCTTTCCTTATGCTTTGCTTCTTAGGATTTTTAAAATTCATCTGCTTTTTAAAGTTAACTATTTTTTCTTACGTGACTCTCTAAAAACCACGACTGGGCATCCAGGGGAGCTCTGAAAGCGGATGGGAGTACAATAGCTCCTTACTTTTAAAGGGACTTTCAGGCCACATTCCCTATGCCTCCGCCTTAGCAAAAAAGACCTTTTTGAAGACCTAGAGCTCAAGCACTTGTTTCCACGATTCCTGCAGAGTGAGAGACTTGGAAAATGAGGGCCCAGAAAGGAAATCACCTGCTCAGTATTATAGAGGAAAATAGCAATTGAGCCAAACTAGAAACTAGAGTTCACTGGTTCTGAGTAATGTTTTCAAGAAGCACACTTTCACGTTCAATAAGAATATACTGAACAGCTGTATGTGGGGATTTGTTTTGTGAAGGCTAGTTAAGTGTAATCATATAGAGGCACATTAAAAAACAATGCAGGGCCAAAGAATATAATCCAATTTATCCATTGGATTTAACTAGGAATATTCATTTGACTATTAACTTGACAGTAGATGGAAAAATTACTTTCCTGTGCCTCTTAGACGAGACTCTCAGGAACCATCATCAGGAACCCTCACGCCCTTGTCTGCTCATGAAATCAACACCGAGCTTAGCAGTTACTCTCTTATTGTAATTCAGCTATGTTATTTCTATTTTAATTAGAGCAGATTCCTTTTGACCAAACTAGCATCTCTGGACATAATCTACATTGTATGACCTCTTTCAGTTAATGAGAAATGGTTCCCTCTGTTCATTTTATGTTTGTGCAAAGCTAATTTATCTTGACCAATATTATTATGCGAATTATATAAGTGCAGTTGGCTCTTTCAGGCAATTTCTATTATGAGAGCTCTTAAAAGTGCAACACAGAAGAAAGAATAAAATGGAGCAGACATGTAATTAGGGAGATTATAAAAATCCTTTCCCAGGTATAAAAAAAATGTATTTTAACTATAGGAGTTTTGGTCTTTGTATTATGATGCCTGTATCCTCTTCTGGGCCAGGTTGATTTCTCAGTTCCATGGGGTAAAATCTTAGATACCTAAAGGGGCCCGGAAAACAAGGTAAATGAGTAAAAAGGCAGGGCTCAAGTGCCTGCTCCTCTGCCATGTGAGTGGGGAGCTGGGGACCTGGGCCTGGAGTGAGTGCTTGCTCTGGTGAGGCCACATCTCTGGTGAGGCCACTCACCTCAGCACCAGGCACTTGATATCATAAGAGAATGATGCCCGGTGTGGCCAGAGAAGCCAGAAATCTGGGCAGAGTTAAATATTCTGATTTTTAAGTGGCTTTAATTTTTTTTTTTTTAATGTACTGAGATGGGTCAAATAATACTATCCAAGGATCCAGCAGGCTGCCTAAAGAGATAGGAAAAAAACACCTTGGGATTTTCAAAGAATTTTTTTTCCTTTTCTATGCTCAACATTCAGCACAACACTTCTAACACCAAATGTGGGAAGAGGGCAGAGGTTCCCCACACA
>NW_007737661.1:3569-6816 GCF_000696425.1 Galeopterus variegatus | reverse complement strand
GCCACCCTCCAGGAACCTCCACGTGTACAGCTATCCTGAGGCTCTCTGAATCTAGTCCTTTTGGGTTTTTAAGGAAGCTTCATTATGTAGACAAGATTGATTAAATCATTGGACATTGGTGATTAGCTTAACCTTCGGCCCCTCTCCCCTCCCCAGAGTTTGGGCAGTGGGGCTGAAAGTCCCAACCCTCTAATCATGCTTTATCTTTCTGGTGACCCACCCCCACCTATGGTCCCCTAGCCCCTAGACAACTCATTAGCATACAAAAGATGCTCATTACTCTGNCAACATTCAGCACAACACTTCTAACACCAAATGTGGGAAGAGGGCAGAGGTTCCCCACACATCAAGTAATTCTGCAGCAGACACCAGCTGGGTGTCCTCTAATTCAGTTCAATTCTGACACTACCTGGAGGTGGGATCAGGTCCCACAGGTTGAGGTCTAGTCCCACGAGACTGCCCCCTATTTCAGTTGTCAATCACAAGCCCCAGGTTGTGACCTGTGTTTCTGACCGACGGGCTATAAATAAGGATTCCCATAAAACTCTTCTCACGTTCAATTAATTTGCTAGAGTGGCTCACAGAACTCAGGGAAACACTTATTTACCTTTACTGGCTTATTAATAAAGGATACGATAAAGGACACCAATGGACACTGGATGAAGAGATGCACAGGGCAAGACACGTGGGAAGGGGTGCAGAGCTTCCATGCCCTTTCCAGGAGTGCCACCCTCCAGGAACCTCCACGTGTACAGCTATCCTGAGGCTCTCTGAATCTAGTCCTTTTGGGTTTTTAAGGAAGCTTCATTATGTAGACAAGATTGATTAAATCATTGGACATTGGTGATTAGCTTAACCTTCGGCCCCTCTCCCCTCCCCAGAGTTTGGGGGTGGGGCTGAAAGTCCCAACCCTCTAATCATGCTTTGTCTTTCTGGTGACCCACCCACACCTATGGTCCCCTAGCCCCTAGACAACTCATTAGCATACAAAAGATGCTCATTACTCTGGGAGATACCAAGGGATTCCTAAGCTGATTGTCAGGAAACAGGGAGGAAGACCATGTGTATTTCATAATATCACCCAGCCACTTTGTGACCTCTGCTCTGTGCCATACAAAGGTGATTTCAGTACCAAGAGGCTTAAAAATGTTCTATAAATTAGTTGGGGCATCTACCAGGTGGCAGGAAGAGGTAGAGGATCTCTCCTCCTCGCCAACCTCCCCGGGAGGAGGAGCTTTCTGTGGATTCATCTGGAATCTTAAGGAGCTACTGACCTCTTGGCCCCACCAACCACACTGCTCCCCAACTCATGAAGCAGCCAAACAGTGAGACGTCCTCTCTTTCCTTGTCATTATCAGACACAGACATGCCAGGAGACATGGAAAGCACACAGCCCACAACACCACAATCTGCCACCACCCCAGCCTGGCACCCACTCTCCTCCCCGCAAGAGCCACTGAGGAGCCAGTCTGTGAGGCATGAAAGGCACGTAGAGGTAGAGGATCTCTCCTCCTCGCCAACCTCCCCGGGAGGAGGAGCTTTCTGTGGATTCATCTGGAATCTTAAGGAGCTACTGACCTCTTGGCCCCACCAACCACACTGCTCCCCAACTCATGAAGCAGCCAAACAGTGAGACGTCCTCTCTTTCCTTGTCATTATCAGACACAGACATGCCAGGAGACATGGAAAGCACACAGCCCACAACACCACAATCTGCCACCACCCCAGCCTGGCACCCACTCTCCTCCCCGCAAGAGCCACTGAGGAGCCAGTCTGTGAAGCATGAAAGGCACGTAACCCTGATCCTGCCTCCTCCTTTCTTTGGGTGTGAGGGCCCTTGATATGGGGTGAAGAGTCACTGAAAATGAAGTCGCTCCATGCTCTGGGGTTGGTTCCTGCTACAACTGGTAGAAAATAGGCCACCTGGGCAGATAGCTTGTCAAGCTAGTGCTGGGTCTGGAGCTCACAGACTCTTCAGACCTGTGGTCCAGCTGGGTCACTGACCCTTCACACACAGGTCTGCGAATTAGGTAACCAGCCAAAAGGTCCTTGGAGCCACAGGTTCAAGAGCACTTCTGCGCAGGGCAGCTGCCTGAGGCAGTCTGTAAGGATACCGTGGGCACTCAAGCGGAGGGGGAGGGGGAAGGCACTCCCTGGCAATATGATGCCCTTCCGGGTTCTTCTCTGCAGTAAAAGCCCGCCGGCGCCAAACCTCAACCAGTCACAGGTGAAGGCTCACCCCCCACCCAGCCCCGTCCAATCAGCTATCGCCCCGTCCACCCCCTATCCAAACCCCGAACGCAGCTCCCTATAAATATACGCACAGTCCCTGAATAAAGTGGAACTTCTCTGGTGAACTGTCAGCCCGGGTCTCGCGTGCTTCCTTCATCCTTGCGCTCTTTCATTGGTGCTGAAACCCAGGAGGAGTTTATCCTGCACCAGGGGACTCCTTCCTCGGACCTCCTCGGACTCCTCTGTGACCCCTGGGACTGACGGTCCACCCTCGTCCATTTTCTCCGGCGCTGACATCCTTCATCCACCACCAGCTCATCCGTTAGGTAAGCCCCTTTTCTTTTTGTCGGGCTTGTAGGTTATTCAAACCTTCACCCTGATCACATTCCCCCAGCTCCGGAGGCTGAGCCCCCATTCCTCTCTCTCTCTCTCTCTCTCTCTCTCACTCCTCTCCAAACTTCCTCCTTCCAGGTCCTGGACCTCTGTTGTTCGCCCAAAATCCTAGCGCTAGGTCCCTTCCGGCTCCAGGCATCTTTGCCTACGGGAAGTGAGGGTCTAGGTGACGACCTACACCCCCTTCCTTCCTGGGTTCATCCTTGAACCCATCCCCTGGGAACAGCACGACTCATTGGGGATGCCCTCTGAGTCCCATCATTCTCATCCAGCCGAAGGGCTCGTTCCAATCCTCCTTTTAAACCTTCTCTCTCTCTCTTTAATCCTTTTTGGAATGGGAGCTTCCACATCCTCCCTCCAGGGTGATTCACCCTTACAATGTCTCTTAAACAACCTCACCACCCTATCCCTCAAGCCTGACATTAAACCCAAACTCCTCACTAAATTTTGCACACAAGATTGGCCTTATTATCCCCTAGATAACCAAAATAAGTGGCCCCTGAGGGCACATTTGATCCCGACATTCTCTGGGACCTCTTTAATTACTGCCAGTGCCTGAAAAAATGGAAAGAGATTCCATACGTTGAGGCTTTCCGCCTGCTTGCTCAAAATCCCTCTTACT
>NW_007737661.1:0-2694 GCF_000696425.1 Galeopterus variegatus | reverse complement strand
TCAGAAGACGGGCGCAATGTCCTTATGACATACTTTTTAGCCCAATCTTACCCCAACATTAAAGCTAAATTTAAAAAACTGGAACAGGGCCCCACTACTCCCCAGACCAAATCTTATCGGTGGCCTTCAAGGTCTTTCATAATAGAGAAGAGGAAAAGGAACGGGAAAAGGAACGGCGCAAACAAAAGGCTGATTTGGCCAACCTCCAAATGTTGGCTCAAATAATTACACAGCCTTCCAAGCGCCCCTCCAAACCCTCTGCTTCCAAGACTACCCCTGGAGCTTGCTTTAAGTGCAGCAAAGAGGGTCATTGGTCGTGGGATTGCCCCTCACCCAGGACTCCCACCAAGCTGTGCCCAAAATGTAAAACAATGGGACATTGGGGCTCCGACTGTCCACTCACCCGAAGGGGAGACTGGCCTAACAAGCCCCAGCCATCCCGGGCACCTCAAGCACCTCTGGTGGGACTGGCTGAAGAGGAAGAGGACTGACGGGGCCCTGGCTCCTTCCCGACCATGACCATCACAAAAAGCGAGCCCAGGGTAACTATTGTTGTGGATGGCCAACCCGTCTCTTTCCTCCTGGACACAGTAGCCACTTTCTCAGTCTTAAAGGAGTTTGGGGGCCCAACCACACTTAACCTCTCTCCTATAGTCGGGGTAGGAGGAAAACATATATACCCCCACAGAACACCTCCACTAACTTGCCATATTGAAGGTGTTCCTTCTCCTTTTCCCCATTCATTTCTGGTCATGCCTCAATGCCCCATTCCCTTATTGGGTTGAGACATTCTGGCTCGGCTACATGTTTCCATTTCCATATTTCCCCCATCTCCTATAACCCTTTTCCTATTAGCACTCCTCCCCGAAGGCGATCGGGAAACATACCCTTCTTTATCATACCCTGTAAACCCTGTTGTATGGGACACTAAACCCTCCTCCACACATTGTACACCTATTACAATTTGGCTAAAAGATCCCTCCAAATATATACATCAGTCTCAGTACCCCCTCAGCACCACAGCACTTCGTGGACTCCAACCCACTGTCGAAGATCTCCTAAAAAAGAGATACCTCCACCCTACCCACTCACCATTCAACACTCCCATCCTGGCAGTAAAAAAACCAACAGGTCTTACTGACTAGTCCAAGACCTCCGCTTAATTAAGGCCGCTGTTGTTCCTATCCATCCTTTAACGCCCAATCCCTATACTCTTTTATCCCAGGTTCCGGCTTCTACAACTCATTATTCAGTCCTAGACTTAAAAGATGCATTCTTTTCCCTCCCCCTGAACCCTGCTTCCCAGGACATATTTGCCTTTACCTGGACTGACCCCAATACATGACATTCTGAACAACTCACCTGGACTGTCCTCCCCCAGGGATTCCGGGATAGCCCTCACCTTTTTGGTCAAGTGCTGGTCCAAGACCTTAAACATTTTCACTCCTCCCACCCACAATCAACTCTTCTACAATACATAGATGACCTCTTGCTCTGTAGTCCCTCTTGGGAACAATCACAGGCTGACACCGCTTCCCTTCTTAATTTCCTGGCAGACAAAGGATATTGTATTTCACCTTCTAAAGCCCAAATATCCCTCAATGAAGTCACTTATCTAGGATTTGAATTATCTCCTTCTCGAAAGGCCATCACCCCTAATAGGAAGGAGCTTTTAGAGTCCCTACCTACTCCAAAAACTAAAGCAGAAATTCTATCCTTCTTAGGCCTAGCGGGATACTTTAGAGCATGGATCCCAAATTACTCTTTATTGGCCCACCCACTATATGCCCTTGCTAAAGGAGACCAAAACGAACCCCTATCATCTTCACCGGATAAGCCATTCCAAAAACTCCACCAGGCTCTAGTCGTGGNCAAGTAACTCCATGGATCCACATTTCTAGGTTAAAACCCTGCTTCCCGGCTTCACCAGCGGGTTCCGCGGAACCTATGCATACCCTGCAAGTTCAAGACACCCCCTTTCAAGAAACTGAAACTTTTGCCTGCACTCCTAATCCCTCTAACCCCCTCAAGCTCCATTTATCCCAACTCCCACGTCTCCCTCAATTACAGGAACAATGACCACTCCCATTAACGTTATCCTGTTTCTCTTACTGTGCCTAGTAGGTGCCTCTAAATCCCCGTACGTTTGGCGGTTCACGGTGCGAGAAATTTATATAGGGGAACAAGGTAAAACCACCAAACAACTCCCTTCCACGGCGGACTGTTCTCCAGCTGGATGCCAAAGTCTCGTTACCATCAACCTTACAGGGAGTAAACTAATCCCTCAAGCCTCCTACCCATATCTATGTTTTCTTTTTAATCAAACCAAAGATTATTGCCACTGGTAGATGGAAACCTATGGGGGGTGCCCATACTGGTCGTGTCGGTATCATGATCCAAAGGTGCCGCAAAGAAACCAAATCTTTCAGCTGGTTGGGAGCAGGCAGGATGGCTACACGTTCCAATTATTCATTAATGACCCCTGGAACTCCAGGTGGGCTGGGATAGTTGTTGGATATTTCTACTGCGACGTCGTGGTTGGTTCTCTCCCTTGTGGACAATTTGTTTTGTTTGTTTGTTTGTTTGTTTGTCCTTTTTGAGACCGGCCGCACCGCGCTCAGCCAGTGAGCGATGTGAGTGCACCGGTCATCCCTATATAGGATCTGAACCCGCGGCGGGAGCGCTGCTGCACTC
>NW_007737660.1:32378-50938 GCF_000696425.1 Galeopterus variegatus | reverse complement strand
TAATAATCATATACAGTGTATATTGACAAAATAAAAATTTAACAACAACAACAAAAAATAAAAATAAAAATAAAAATAAATAAATAAATAAATAAATCCTCTGATGTACGTCATATAGAAGAGGTAAGGATTATTTTAAGATTTTTTTTGGATTTCCATAATGCAAATATTTTTATAAGGAAATACTTTAGGAGGAGTATGGCACGTATATTTTTAGTATGCTACAAACAAGTATGCAATCCAGTCAAATTAATACACTATTATAATGCCACAAAAATGAGTGGAAAATATGATGGATTGTAAAAAAAATCCTTGCAAAAACTTCTAGGGCTATCTATATGCTTTATCCTGTGCATTCTTTAACTTCGTTAGCAAATGATATAGCAGAAATTTTTTACAACACTAATTTAAAAGTGATTATCCAGGAATTATGAAACTATTTTATAACCTCAAAGAAAAATATAGAGTGTATTGAAAACATTTATTAAACATAGATTTGAAGCCATTATTAAATAAACAATAAAAATTTATTGTTCACTAAAAAGTAGCAGAAGTAGTATTAAAAGATCCTTTAGAAATTACTGATTTCGTTGATGAAAACAGGTTTTATGACACTAGCCATGGGTTTATAAAAAATGTCCACTTGATAAGGGAAAAAAGTCAATTTTATGATCAGTCCATTTGCCTTTCAAAATAAAAAAAGTTTTTTCTGTGTTGGGTACTGCAATATAATTTTTTAAAGATAGTTTTATTATGAAAGTTTGTAATCTATCAGCATTATAGGTTGGCACTTCTCAAAATTTAATGCTCACAGGTACTACTGACGGATCTTGTTAAAATGTGTATTCTAATACAGCATATCTGAGGTGGAATCTGTAATTCTGCATTTCTAACAGACTCCTAGATGATGGTGTTGCTGCTGGTTCACAAACTACACTTTGAGCAGCAAGATTCTAGATGACATGAAATTGAAAGTATTATTATACTAAAAGTAAAATATTGTAACTGTATAAACATTTATAAATGAACACTACTGATGAGTATACACGACCTCACTTTTTTTCCTAGAATCTTTATTATTCTCCTAAGGTATTGCAAGACATTTGCAACAGTAATTTGCTAGACGTATTTCTTAATACACTTTAGCTCTCAGTATATATTTAACTTTCCCAAAATAAGTTATGAGAACATGGTGAAAACATAGATTCTCACAATTAAAATTTATTTAGAATACTTAAAGTCTGTAATGTAAAAACTATCAAAACTAGCAACCATTTTTATAGAAAACAAGATATTAGAACATACAAACATTGGCTGCTACAAAGAAGTAAGTTTCTATGAAAGCCAATCATGTATTTTGTAGCAAAATTAACGTATTTTAGTAACTTATTCCTAATTATTGTGATTAAAATTTCAATTTTTACTATTTTATTTTAAATAATTTGACTTGCATAATTTATATAGAATATTATAAAATTATTATTACTAAGAGATCAGTAACATTAACTAAATATTTTTACTTGAGGAAGATGCAACTTTGTCTAGTTCACAAAAATATGGCATATGGAGATGTCTCTCTGAAAATGTAACCTCACTCTGCCAGTTTTCTGTTTGGTACCCTCATCCTCACTATACAACTTTTTGGAATATAAAAATCACTTTTAAGATGGAAACTTTTCACATCTTTCACAATGCTTTTAACCTTTTAAAGTATCTATTGGTTGGAAAGATGTGTAATAATTTAAAGGAAAATGTATGTGCAGTAACACTTAAACTGAATTTGTATTACACTAAACACAACTGTACCTATGTACCTGTGAAAGACGGTAATGTAAGTCTTTATATAATATATGGGATACTTCAGAAGTTCACGGAAAGATTCATACGATCTTTTAATTCTATTTTTGCACAAACTTTTTGAAGTACCTGTGTATACATGTAGTATATGTAATGTGTAACATACACCATGATGCATTTTGAAGTCAGCCACAGGTAAAGCTTAGTGGGTGTGTGTGACCATGGACCATTTGCCATCATTCCTGCACCCATAATTTTTTTAAGAAGTGCAACTTGGCCTTGCATGACTCTATTTTGCAGTTTGTTTCTTACAGTCCTAGATGTATATGATTTTATATTGGGTTTCAGCGATAGTGGTCAACTTGCCTTTAAACTGTATTTTCTTCCAGTCTGTGCATTCTAACAGATCTGCCTGGACTCCAGCTGCTGTGATTTGCTCTGTTGGAGAATAGGCGGCTGTAAGAGTCAGTGTAGTACTTCTGGAATGCAGGATACACGTTGGATCTCAGCGCAGCATGCATACAGTTAGCCAGGGATCAGAGTTTTGGCTGTAGTGGATAGATCTAGGCCCTCTGAGAACAATTCTAATTTCAGGTATCTTAGATGTTGGAGGATATTGCCAAGATATTTTTTATTCCTTAAAAACACTTCAATCTCTTATTTTGTTCCTCACTTTTTCAAGCTCATAAATCCCAAAGGAACTTAAAAATGAAATATATGTTCAAGGCAAAATATTTTCTCTCCATCACAGGAGAAACATCTGCTTATTACAGATCTGTTTCATTCAATCAGAATTTGTCCATAAAAAATCTCCATATATCTATATGGAAATTTTATGTTTTGAGAAGGTACAAGTAATTGTGCTGTAGTTTCAATCTGGCCTTTGTTTGCTTTGAGGTAAAGAAAACAGAGTGATTTCTTCGGTCATTTACTAGCTGAGAAATAAACCCTCATGAATACAAATCTTTGTCCAATAGTCAACTTCTTGTACACTGGGAATGGAATTTCCTGAGGAACAACTTTCTGGAAAATGTCCTATTCTTTTAAGGCTTGGATTATCTTTGAATCTCCAGTTTTTGGAAGTCTAAGGTATGTCTCATTCTTTTTAGCTCATTAATTTAACAAATTTTGTTGGTCTCTGTGCCATTGTGCTAGGTGGTGGGGATTCCCTGAAGAATAGGCAGAGAAACAGGCCACTGCCACAAATGTGCTCAGTGTCCTTAACACTATATTCTTAGCTTCTGTGGCAAAATACACTTCTCCTTTAAAAATCTGTGTCCCTCTCTTTCATGTATTGGGCAGACTCTTCACACAGAGCAGCAGTCAGTCCCAGTCATAGCTCAGCACAGATCTTTCTGAAGGGCTTTCTATTGTGACTTGCTGGATTGTATCTATATATCTGGTGGCAGAATAATTTCACAGAACAGATCCAAGGACAATATTTTTCTAAACAGATGAGCCAATGATGCCCCTTAGCACAGACACAGTGTTGTAAACAACAAAAGACCAGAAGTACCAGTTGCGCTATTTAGGTTGAAGTGTAGACAGGCATTTCTGCAGGACAGCTTAGAGGAAAGATTTTAGACATTAGGATTCCTCCTAATTTTGTCATTTATTAGTGTATGACATTGGACAAAGTCCTCTTCGGGCCTCAGTTTCTTCATATGCTAAATAGGAATAATATTTCATGGCTTAAGTGGTTATTTTGAGTATTGAGAAATTGCACAGTCCTGCAATAGTGCTAGTAACAACTATATATTGTACATAAACTTGTATATTTTACATTATAATATGACTTATGGAATCGATATGGATTAACTCAGCAAAACTCTACTGACCAGGGGTGTGCTCCCGTTTCTCTACTAAATAGCAATCTGTGCAGTAATCACTTTAACGTGTATGTGTGTGTGTGTGTGTACGTGTGTATAAAACACATTTGCATACAGCTTTCTAAACAAAAACTGGTAGGGGAAATAAACAAATCCAGGATGTTTTGAAGCACAGCTTCAGAAAACAGCATTTCAAGGCTTGAAAGAAACTTCCTGTGTATGTAATTTGTTGCCCAGAAGGGGCAAGTAGGATAGTTTAGCAAAAGAGAAGGCTTTATCATTGTGCTTGACTTTCATTCAATTATTTTTTTTCCTTTTATATAAAGTCAGTATAATTTTATGCCTTGTAGTCTCTGACCTACTTTTCCACTAACAAGGTATAGTGCTAGATCTATGCTGTGCCATGCAAGTAAATACAGTAACACCCAAGTATTTAGCATAAGCTGATTGCCTGATACTTATGAAATCATTGCACTTATAGTTACCAAAATGTAGCTTTCTTTTTTCTTAAGCATGAAAATTCAGTTTAACCCATTTCAGACCTGAGAGACACCTAGGTTTTTATATCTATTACTGGCTTTTGGCTAAATGTAATGTGAAGAATTTATTAATATTACTATAATACTTCAGAGGACCGTGGAATGTACATTCTAGGCAGATTTTTAAGCTCTGTGGGGGAAAAGGCAAAGCAGAGATGATAGTGTGACGGAATTCTAGTCTCTGCAGGAGGGAGGAAGAGAAATTTCTTTCTGCCACTCTTTCATGCTGAGACCCTCCACTGCAGGGCCAGGGGCATCCTAGCACAATATTAAATCGTTCTTTTCTAATACAGGCTACTCACATCTCTCCAGTGACCCAGAAGGAATTTAATAAGAATTTTAAAAATGTATTGGGTGATGATAAAAAGTAAAGACTAATATATTTTATAAATGCATTTTTTTGGGTAAGCCAGTACTATTTTGGTAAAATAATAAAGAATATTTTACACTTCATTGTTAATATTTTCATTTGAAATACACATCTTATCTGTTTTTGTTACAGATACTTTGGAATATTAGTTATTATCCCCTATTTTTCAAGTTCATAAAGTAATGAGAAAACTGACATAACCAGTTAATCAAAGACATTGAAAATAGTTTTGAAGGTTTTCAATGAGAATTTGTTCCAATACTTACCTATTTAAGAACATTTCATTTAAAACTCAATCACCAAGTTCAAACGTCTATTCTCTTTGACCTATTTCCAGCATTTGTTGGAGTTTTCCTCCTCTTTCATTTGAAACCTCACTCTTCCTTTGACTTCTGTAACATATTTCTCTCTAGATGAGCTGATTATTAAGCTATTGTCTTTCAACTCCAAGAATCCCCTTTCTACTCTGTTCTACGTGGCCGGGCATTGAACTCTGCAGATGACTTTTCCCAGATTCCCTCATCAGCTGGCTTTCTGTTAGGTTCTGCCAGTAGACGGCACTAGAGAGAGACTGCAAGGTGAGAGGAGAGAGAAAAGACTTCTTTCCTGTTTTTCTGGTTCTTAGCAGCATCATTTCAACAACTGCTGACAGTTGGCCCCAGCATCCAGCCTCCAGCTTCTTTTGCTACTTCCAGCATCAGCTTCTGTTGATAACCAGAATGTGATTCCTCTAAGGCCAGAATGTGAGATTCCCTGTGTTCCCTTGCACAGTGGGGCAGACCCTCCGGGGCATCTGCTGAGCTATATCCTCTCTAAAGAATTCCCAGCACCTGCAAGACTAGCTCCACCCGCCTCTTCCCCCCAGTTTGGAGATCTAAGAATCAGCCTCATCTTCCTCCCTTCTTTCCTTCCTTCCTTCCACATATGCTGTAGCAATTCTTGCTCCTGAAAGACAAGATTCTGATAGTGTCAGATTTCGTGATTTAATCTGATGATGTCGAACTTCACGCTTAAATTTGACCTATCAGATAAATGTCAGATTTTGCAGCATGTAGAGATCCTGAGGGCTTCAAAGGAAATAGGTCTACAGTGTGAGGATATATTGTGAAAAGAACACCAACAAAACAATACGGAACTGCTTTGCTTATACATTCTCGAATGGCTTTCTGTAATCCACCCCTCAGCAGTATACAGACAAATTGACGAGTGGTTAGATATGGAAGGCCTTCAAAGAACAGAAGAGAAATCTTGAACCCTGTAGATTAGAAAAGAATCCGGAAACCATGTCTTAGTATTTTGCTTTCAGAGAGCTGTATAATTGCATAATTTTAATACAATTCATAAAAACTAGTCGTATTATGTTTAAGGACAGTTAGTTATGAGCAGAAGCAGTGATTCCCCATGGATAGCAACTCTACACCTTCCACAGTATCTATTTTTACAATTAATATTTTGAAAGTTAAGATGATCTAATTATGTCTAATAACTAGAAAATGAAATTATTAATTTATATAAACATACGTCTAACAATTAGATAATGAGCCTCATTATAGCAGGGCCCTTAGTAAACATGGAAATAAAAAAATCTGTACTGCTTTTCTTCTTATTTGGTCTTCCATGGATAAGGAGAGTAACTAATAAATATTTTTCACATTAACATCCTTCCTGGGCTTGAAGTCAGTCAATAAGTCTCCTTTTCATAGAGTGAGCATCTTCCCTGTTTGCCCAAGACAGTCTCAGTGTGGGCCTGTAGTCTTAGCAAAATTTGTATACAGCCACTCCTTTCTTTCTCTCTGAAAAGTTTCCCAGATCTGAAAGTCTGAGAATTATATGGCCAACCTATCTATTAATATTCTCTCATTAAGGCCAAATAATCTAATACATAAGCCAATTTTTTTGAGGACCATCTTCTTCACTAATAATAAAGCAGGTGGTAATTTTTAATCCATAACAGTGTGGAGAAATTTCAAAGCTAAAAGTACCTGCTTTCAAAGAAGATAACATCAGATCTGATATGGATACTTTACCTAAGAAGTAATTGCAGGATCGGAAGTATTTTTAATATGTGGAGGGAGAGAGAGTGTGCTGCGGAAAAATTTATGATAAACAAATGAATTCTGGTTTAAGAAATCAAATACTATCTATTTTAATTCCCATAAGAGGTTCAATTAGAAATAGAATCCTTCTTTGCTTCCTGTCCTATGCTGTCAATGTCATTATGGACCATGCACTGTTTAAACAGCTGTGGAGTCTCCCCTCAGGGGGTGACTAAATTGCACTGGTGAGGTTGATCCCTGTATGGAGCTAAAACTAAGAGGAAACTTGATCATTTGCTGAGTGACTTAAGAACTGGGGTTAAGTTATGCTGTCTATTTCAGGATAATGAGTTAAGAAAGTCTAGAGAATGTGAAGTCTTAGTACCAGTTTTGCTCAGTAAACTTAGCATAGAACTTTCTCTTTTCAGTACAAACCAGAATAAAAACCAGCATAGACACAAATGTATAAATAGTAAATTTAAAAAAAATGAATATGAACACTCAAATTCACATTTGGTTCTCTGGTACAAAAAAATGGGAAGATGTCACTTGCTTATTTTCTTTTCTGCCGTTTCCCATTATCCTTTTCTAGCCCTGCCTCTATTCCTGTTATTCCTCACATTCAATGCACTTGGGAATAAGCAGACCCCTACTCCTCACATTCGTGTGTTTCTCCGTCCAGTGGTCCTCAAACTTTACCGTGCATCACAAACACCTGAAGGGCCTGTTGAAGCACAAATTGCAAAGCCCCACTCCCAGAACTTTTGATTTCAAAGGTCTTGGATAGAGCCCCAGGATTTGCATTTGTAACTTTCCCAGGTAATACTGATGCTGCTGGTCTGAGAGATATGCTTTGAAAACCAACGCTCTAGCAATTCAGTGACTCACTGAAAGTCATTGGCAAAAGAGAGCTATTGAGAGGAAAAAGGGAAATGCAAATGCATTGTTTGGGACGCTGGTATGAAAGAGAAACACTGACTACCTCTGTTGGGTCCATGAAAGATTCATCACCTTTTTTCTCTCCATAACTGCCTTTTCTGTCTGAATTCGATGCTAAGGGTCATGACTCAAAGCATTCTGAGAGGAAAGCTTTGTTCTTTGAATTTGAGGTTTTTAATCTACTAAATGAATTCATGGATCTGAGAATATTAAATAAGAGTATTATATTAGTTCTTCTTTGTGTTGCTATGACAGAATACCCGAGCCTCATTAATTTATAAAGAAAAGAGGTTTGTTTGGTTTTTTTTTTTTTTTTGGCTCATGATTCTGGGACAACTGAAGCTGGTGCAGGCCTCAGGCTGTTTCCACTCGTGGCAGAAAGCAGAAGCAGAGCTGTGTGCAAGGAGATCACATGGCGAGAGAGGATGCAAGAGAGGGAGGGGAAATGCCAAGCTCTTTTTAATAACCCACTCTCCCAGGACCTAATCTGTTCCCAAAAGAGCTCACTCATTCCCCAGGGAGGGCTTTTATCTATTCTTGAGTGATCCACACCCATGACTAAAACAAGTCCCCTTCAGCCTCATCTCCCCACAGTGCCACATGGAGGATCAGATTTCAACATGAGCTTTGGTGGGGGCAAACCTCCAAACTATATCATGTAACTTTGTAACAACTAGATTTTAAATGTTTGGTGATGTAATAAAAACTGTCGTGAATATAACATACATTAAATCAAACTTTGTAGCTAATGGCATGGAAGATGGAGACCCAATTATGATTTCCCCCAGAATACTGCTTCAACAATGCATAGAAATAGTGTGAATTCTTTAGTGGGCACATTACTTGAATGGTTTTGCTGCTCTGTGTGTGTGTCTGTGTGTGTGTGTGTGTGTGTGTGTGTGTGTGTGTGTGTGTGTGTGTGTGTGTGTGCACGCCAAAGTATTCCATTTATTCCTGTCCTGCCTGCAGACTTTGCCATTTGGTTTATATTTCTTTTCATTTATAACATTCTAACCTTTATTTATTTTTATTAGAGTGCCCTTTAATCTTATTATATATTAACCTCAATATTTTTAACTTCTAATTTCATTAATTGCTACCTCTATTTTATTTACCTTTAGTGTTCAATGACTTTTCCATCAAATTTTATTTCACCTTTTTTATTCTCTCCCGTTAATTTTTTTGGAATCTTTTACAATTTAGAGGGATATCTACCTTTATTTATTTATTTTCTCTCTTTAGCTATGAGTCATCTTGTTCAACAAAATGTTTTGGGATGTCTTCCAATCATCACTTACATTTGAGGACAAGCACAAAGACTCATGTCTTGACTGGGTCTTTGTATAGGGGATTCTGGGATGTAGTGGATGACATTCGAATAAGTGTATTAATTTAATAACTAAACACTTAATAAGTAAATTATTAAGTAAATATAGTAGTCCCTTTTATAAACCTTTTTTTAAAAGGGCATTCATTAATGTAAGCTGAGGGTTGAGTACAACAAGTAAATATCTTGTCCAAGGCTAAGAAAATATGGTGTAAATATGAAACTTTTTGATAGTACATCACAATTTAGAGGTTAAAAGGTTGAATGTCTAAAGAGAGACATGCATTTCATTTTTAAAAACAATCTCCAGAATTGAAGTTTTTTTCAAATGGCTTTTTTTTTTTTTTGTCTTTTTTCTATGTCCGGCAACGGATCGCAACCCTCAGTGTTGCCCCCGTACCGGACCGGGGACCGGCAACGGGATTGCAGTCCTCGGTGTTGCTCCCACGCCTCGCTCAGCCAGTGAGTGGGAACCGGTCTGTATGTGGGATCCGAACCCTCGGACGGGAGCGCCGCCACGCTTCCCAAGCGGCGCACTATCCAGTGCGCCACCAGGCCGGCCCTCAAATGGCTTTTGATGGAAGTTAGATAGCAAACAGTTTGAAAGTATGTTCTCTGGCAAGGAAAAATTCTTTGTTACTAATTAAGGACAGACTCCATATTTTAAAAACCAACCAACTGAATGGGAGGATTGACAACCTCTTGTGAAAACAACCAAATATCAAAACTGCTTCTTGAATAGATGTCTACCCAATCTCCACACTGAGGTGGGCCCCGCACCGGACCGGGGACCGGCAACGGGATTGCAGTCCTCGGTGTTGCTCCCACGCCTCGCTCAGCCAGTGAGTGGGAACCGGTCTGTATGTGGGATCCGAACCCTCGGACGGGAGCGCCGCCACGCTTCCCAAGCGGCGCACTATCCAGTGCGCCACCAGGCCGGCCCTCAAATGGCTTTTGATGGAAGTTAGATAGCAAACAGTTTGAAAGTATGTTCTCTGGCAAGGAAAAATTCTTTGTTACTAATTAAGGACAGACTCCATATTTTAAAAACCAACCAACTGAATGGGAGGATTGACAACCTCTTGTGAAAACAACCAAATATCAAAACTGCTTCTTGAATAGATGTCTACCCAATCTCCACACTGAGGTGGGCCAGGGGAGCAGGAAGGTCCAAGAGTTGACCAAAGAAACAGTTTGTAAATCTTTTGTTAGCCTATGAACAAATGAATCATTAAGTCTCGGAAGTTCTTCACTACACCATGTAACCAAAATGATTTAGACTGGAACATTTTCAAAACATAAGTTACCAGCCATCCACTATGGCTATAGGAAAAAAAAAAAATCTCAGCAAATGTACTCATAGAACATCTGGTTTTAAGAAACGAATTTCCTTGGTGAATCTGCCAGGATGAATTAGTTACAAATGTAGACTTAAGTAACCAAATAAATTATCTTGTTTTATGGTGTTGATATAAACAATTAGATTTTGAAAGATAACTGATCCAAATAATAAGTTTGGTTTTAAAGTAAATTATTTTAAGCAATTCTTTCTGATAATAGTTAGAAAGCAGAACCAATTTCCACTTGAGAGCCCTGAAAGTTTATGACATATAGTCATGTCATAAGCATACAAAAGAAACATTCTATTTTCAATATTGGACATATTCATGTTAATCAAACAAATCAATAAAATATGTAAAAAGACAGTAAATACAATTAGAACAAAAAAGACTTTTGCATCCTTTAAAAATGTTATATGATTAGTAGGCCATTTCTCCCAACCCTTACTCTCCTAGTAGAACTGTGGCTTTCCCAGCAGATCTGTAAAGCACTAGCACCAGTATAAACCATCACTTAGCCAATACAGACCATTGCTTTTTGCTCAGAGTAAAAGTTTACAAAAATGTGTTATTCTGGGTAAACTTTGTCATGAATATGCCTAGGCAAAGGTAAGATTCAACCAAGTTTTTAACATTAGTCCTTAGTAGAAAAATCTTGCCCCAAATTTATTATTTCTTATATAACATATCAATCAAGAAACATATATTTGTAGTTTGTCAAGGAGAAAATTGGCATAGAGTTTGAGACAGTATATTATATGATATCTCATTTCAGAAATATTGTGACTTGCAACTTTTTTGCTGCAGATCTATTTCTATTTTTCTAATCTAAGGAAGTCATTGTTTTGTTAATGGAGGAAAGAATTCTTGGTTGTAAAGGAGTTAAAGAGGTCTGAGTGACTGTGCCTAAAAACTGGAATGCTTCTCCTTTCTTATTTTTCATTTCACTGTAGTGATTTAATGATAACCAAATGTCATTGAAGCTTGGGATACATGTGAATTTCACCAAAATGATTTTTCATAGAGGGAATTTTAGCCCCTTTTAGGGATCTGACACAAGAAAAGCAATCAAATGAACTGTGATCAACACTGAGGTAGGTGAACTTATTTTTCAAAACAAGCACAAAGATGGAAGAGCTTAAAAACAATGTGTTTTGTTCAATAGAACAATTATAAAAGGTATAAAATGTATTATGCTTTTTGATTCCAAATGCACCCTCTGTGTTCCTTACATTTTATATATACCACTACTTTAGTGTGATAACCTATACGAAATATGTTTTTTATTTTGAACAATTACATGTCCCCCTTTCCCCATGAAATGGCATGACTAGTTAATTTATCTTAAGGATAAGTGATGTGTGCTTAGTGAAAACGAACTTTTTCCTGCATATACAAATCTGTCTCAGATGAGCCTTGCTGTGGTTCAAATGTCCTCTCAAGCTCATGTTGGAATCTGAGCCCCAATGTGGTGGTAGAAAGTGGGACCTTTAATAGGTGATTGGATCATGAGGACTGTGCCCTCATGAATGGATTGATCCATTCATGGAGTATTGGGTAGATGGTTTAATGGGTTGCCATGGGTGTGGTTCTGATGGCTTTATATGGAAAGCAAGTGAGAAGGTTAGCTCTCTTGCTCTTTCCATACTCATCATGTGGTTGCTGCGTTGCCAGAGGACTCTGTTACAGAGAGCTCTCACCTAAAAGAAGGCCTTCCCAGATGCTCCCCTGGGCCATGAGTTTCCAAGCCTCAGAAACCAGAATAAATAAATTTTATTCCTTTATAAATCACCCCGTTTCAATATTCTGTTATAAGCAACACAAACTGGACTAATATAAGACTAAAGACATCTGTGAGTATGAGTAGGATGCATTAAAAAAAAAAAAAAAACAACCTTGCATCAGTGTTTTCTCCAATGTTAATGCAAAAATAAATAAAAATAAAAGGCATAGTCTATCCTTCTGTGTTTACTAGATCTAGAATGAGCTACACAGTACACAGGGTCTGGAGGTCCCAGTAGATCTGCAAAGTTAGCAGATTTACTAAGCAAACTAAGAATTCCTCATTCAAGTCCCTTCACTCCCTTGTCCCTATCACTCAGTGAATTTTCTATAGGTAGAAAAAATGTTTGTGATGCTCTTGGAAATACTCAGAATTCACCTCTTTCTCTAGGGTTGTCTCTTGAGATGCATTTCTTTTCCTATCATGTCTATGAGATGTAAATTTCCTGCATAATCCTACATACCATTGTATTCTTCCTTCCTTGAATTGAAACCCAAGCATGCTCCAGCAGAGTAAAGATTCCATTTGACATGAAACCCATATATTGGCTGTGAGAATGACATTTTTCCGAAAACTTGCTGGCTTCCAAATGTTTCAATAAATGTCAGACTACAAAGCTCACATTGCATCATATTTACCTAAGGATATTCTTTTGTTTATATCTAAAAGTAAATGGGCCAATCACCCTTATATCCTACAACAGTACATTGTGTGCTTTTGATCAAAAATGACCTGGAGTGCTTTCAGTTTAAATACAGTTTTTTCATTGGTATGTTGACAAATAAAGTTTTTCATTAAAGCCAGAGATTCTTAATAACTATGTCACTCTATAGAGTTTAGAAAGTTCACATTTTATCATCTGTTCCATATGCATCTGAAAGGAAAATCACATTTACTTTATTTTGGACTACATACCACATGCAATATTTATATGTGGACTGGTATAACTTCAGATGAAATTTCCACAGGATAATCATTTGAAATCAACTAGTTTTACAAATTTATTTGTTCTATTTATCATTGAAAGCACGTTTTAAAAGAGTGGTTCATATATAAAGTTGCAACCACTATCAAGGCACAGAAATAATACAATACTCTCTGATGTGTTGCCTAAAATTTATTTGTCTGGCTGTGAAGATTCATTTAGAAATTTAAAATTGTCTCATTTGTAGCTTTGGGCTCTTAGAAACATCTCTGTGCCTCAGAGCAATCGTAGTGAAGGTTAATACCACTTCGCTCTCTAAATTCATCAGTAAAAAGCACATATACAGTCACATGTTGCTTAACTACAGGGATACATTTTGAGAAATGCATCATTAGGTGAATTGTCATATGAACGTCATAGACTGTTCTTACACAAACCTAGATGGTATAGTCTACTACACACCTAGGCTATATGATACAGCCTATTCCTCCTATGTGAGCAATGCATTGTGCTAGGATGTTTCAATGGTGACAATGTCACTAGGTGATAGGAGTCTTTCAGATTCATTATAATCTCATGGAACCACCATGGTTGATGAGATCCATTGTTGATCAAAATGTCCTCATGGGGCCGGCCTGGTGGCACACTGCTACAGTGCGCCGCTTGGGAGCACGGCGGTGCTCCTGCCGAGGGTTTGGATCCCACATACAGACCGGTTCCCGCTCACTGGCTGAGCGAGGGACGGGCGCAGCACCGAGGGTTGCGATCCCGTTGCCGGTCCCGGTCCGGTACGGGCGCGACACTGAGGGTTGTGATCCATTGCCGGTCACAAAAAAAGACAAAAAGGAAAAAAAAAATGTCCTCATGCAGTGGTGCATGACTGTGTTAAGTCATAGTTTCTTTTTTTTTTTTTTTTTTGTCTTTTTCCGTGTCTGGCAACGGATCGCAACCCTCAGTGTTGCCCCCGTACCGGACCGGGGACCGGCAACGGGACTGCAACCCTCGGTGTTGCGCCCGCACCTCGCTCAGCCAGTGAGCGGGAACCGGTCTGCATGTGGGATCCGAACCCTCGGGCGGGAGCGCCGCCGCGCTTCCCAAGCGGCGCACTATCCAGTGCGCCACTGGGCCGGCCCTATATTGATAATTGGGTGCCAGCATTATTTGCAGCTGAGAACCTCAATATAAGTGCTTAAGCTGAGTACAAACAGAGAATTGATTTGGAAAGAATAAAGTAAATCACAGAAGAATATAAAATATTTCTTAACAGGCAATATGGAGTAATAGTAAGAACAGGGGCCTCTGCTTAAATGGATTTCAACATAACTACATTGGATGTCGAACTGCATTATTGATATCTACTTTCTTTCCCTGCACCTTCTGATTATAAGCAAATCCAAGTTGAGACCTTTTATATCCTGTGAATACTCTCACTTTATAGTACAGAGACATATACACACTACTGACTCCTAAAATCTTAGTGTTGAAAAAATAGTGGATATTATAAGTATCTGTATATAATTTCTTTCAATTTATATTCATTTATATTCCAGGCAATATTCTTGGTGTGTAAATTACAGATATAAATAAGCCATTGTTCCTGACATCTGGTAAAAGAAACAAAGATGTATTCAACTAGTTATAATATAAAAGTACTATGGATGATATAAATAAATTGCTATAGGACCACAGAGGAAGAAATGATTCATTTTCTTAGGATAGTCAAGAATTGATTTTCAAAGGATAAAATGTGTGTTTCATCTTATTATGAATTAGAATTTTCTTTTGTCAAATGAACAAGTATAAAGCATTTCTAGTATTAAAACTGAATAAGAACAGATATGGAAACACTAATGCTTAATATTGCTATCACCTTGTGCAAGCAATATTAAGCATCTTGGTATGGTTAGAATATAGGAAATGAGATAGGCTGAGATATTTGTTGAATAAATGAATGAATGAATGAATGATTGACGTAGGAGTGTTAGTCAAAGGATCCTTCAATTAATCCAGTGCAGACTATGTGGATCCACTAAAACTTTTAATTAAGATAATGAAAGAACCAGATTGTGTTTTGGAAACCCTGGGAGGCAGTCTGTAGGCTGGATTGGAGAAAGAATCTATAAGGGAACTGAAAATTTAGTGAAACAATTTGTTTTTGCCAAAGTCATCAAAGTAAATAAGAAAATAAGTCGTTTTGGCCTAAATTAAACACATAGTTGTGGTTGGATGCATTCTGTTAGATTTATGTACGTTTTCACTGAAGAAAAGCTGGGTTAGGGACACTTCTCTTTTCATCTTTTTTGATTTTATGCCTGTGCAATAAGAGAAAGGTATTTTCCCCCTTATCTGTCTCCTGTCTATGCAATGGCTCATGACATACTATTTATCAGAGTCTTTGAAGTCTTTGAGGGGGAATGCCATAAAGTTCATAGAGTGTTATTGTCCCTTTTGATCAGAAATGGGACATATTTGTCTTATTTATGCTACTTTTAAATGAAGACCTACAAGATACCAGCTGTTGATCAATATCTTATATCGAAGTTTTTCTTAATGAATTAGAAGACCATTTCTAGGAACTCAGTCTGGCAGAAAATGTTGCCTGTTGACAAAATTTCTTAGATATCAATAAGGACATCACTTCTTATAAAGACAAATCTATTGGCAAATTTACCATGAACAAATAAATTATTCTCCTAAAATGGAAAAGGCCATCTTTCTGGAAAAAGTGTTTTGGTTTTAGCAAATATTTATATTCCTTTCTAGAAGGCATGTTAACCAAACTTTCTTAAACATCTCTATTGTTCATAGGTTTCAAATAAGGTACTATCGAGGACATTTCATTTTTTGAAGCTGCTGCTAAAGAAGATGCGTTTCTGGACCCAAACTAAATGTTCTGGCTTTTAAATGAAGCAGATCGCAGGCATTTTGGTCTCTTAAAGTGAGTGAGGCATCTTTGATTTGCTTGAAAGAAAGACTGGAGAAAATCAAAAGGGTTTGGTTTTGCTTCTAATGTGACAACACTTTGGCTAGAGTTTCCTCCTTTCTGTTTTCTGAGTCTAATAAAAATATTTTTCCCTTCAATACCCAAAGTTTGAAGAAACTGTAATAATGAAATGTTTTAATCAGCTACTTATGCTCTATAGCAGCCTCAAAATTGTTTGTTTTTGCTCTGTTGCAAGTCATTTAAAAACTCTACAAATGAAGGTATAAAGTTTTAGCTTCTTATTTAGGTATGTGTCATTCAGAACTGCAGCTGTTTCCTTCAACATTATAAACTACACATGCTGTTATAAATTGAGATTCTGAGCTTTGAACAATTTGTCTTCATGTTGTAGTTAAATACATCTCAACAAATTTTTAACTCTTAGCAGCTAAGTTTGAAAAGAAATCTTTATACATTTTTTCACATGTCTCTACTGAGGTGTGTATGTACATGTATGTGGTACTTATGATGGCTTTCAAAGTATGTCAGCAATCTTGAGATATACTTTCCCACAGTGTAAGTTTGAATTAACCTGAAGTGAGGAGTCACTGTATTGCATTAGTAGTCTGCTTTAGCGACTATTCATTCATTTCCTTATTTAATAAACATTTTGAGCCCCCACTTCCTATGATACACTATACTGCCCTGAAGCAATAAGTTAGGAGAACAGTAGATAATACCTCTGAAATTAGACCATCTTTAAAAAATATATTTATTTATATTAAATTGACAAAAATTGTACATATTTGTCATGTACAACATGATATTTTAAAATATATACACAGGGGTACTTCAAAAAGTTCGTGAAAAAATGAAGTTAAAAGATAATACAAATCTTTCCATGAACTTTTTGAAGGCTCTGCCTACATTGTATAATGGCTAAATTGAGCTAATTGACATATGCGTTACCTCACATACTCATTAAACCATTCTTGAGTCTACACAGTTAATAGTAAACCAAAATGTATCAAAACTCAAGTTTTTCTGAATCTGTCAAATTGTAAGCCAATGGAAAATGGGTAAGTATGTAGGCATTTGTTTTGAGGTATTGATTCAACATCAAATATTCAATGCAATTTTCATGGCAAGATATCTATAACATGATGAGCTTATCTATAGAAAACAATTACTTATGCACAATGACCTAATGTTGATTGTATGTATTGATATTTATTTGTTATAACCAAGCCTTTCCTGCATTTTCAACATTTTGTCATAAAAGTTGTCAAACATAAACAAAGGTGGACATAAATAGTACAATGAACCTCCTGTACCCAAAATTCATTCAGCATCGTTTGAAACAACAGTTTCTCCTCAGGTGCATGTGTGGGCGTGGGTAGAGGGGGTAGTGAATGTGGAGATCAGTCTGGGTGCACAGTATCGTATTCCATTTGGGATTCTTGGGATGGCATCTAAGATTCAGTAGCTTAAGTCCTGTTGGTTCAAAGCATCTGAAAAAAATATTTTGAGTTTAGGTTGCAAATGCAACTGCCCAGCAGGGATTAATGCTCCACTAGATAATGATCCTCAACACCTACATCACCACCAACACCTGAATAGTCAAAGCAAAGCAGGAAGAGGAGTATGCTTAGTCCAGGATTAGTGTGATTAAAGGCAATCTGTTCTGCTTGTTTTATTCATCTGGTTGTTTGTGATGGCACAAGGAAGGTAAAAAATAGCTCCCATAAGCAACAAATGTACATATACCCACCACCCCACCTCCCTCCATATTAGCCCTACGTGTCCTGTTTGTATTATTTGTGTATGTAGAGAATAGCATGTTTCTACATGGAGCTTTATTTTCAGGACAAAGTAGGACTTTGAGCTTCTCTACTTCCCTAATCTCACCTGAGCTCTTTGTCAGCGAACACATGCATGTGAATGACAGTTGGGTATAGATGAGGGAAATCACAAACTAATATTCTTCTATATGAATCTAACCCACCAATCTTTTAGTGTAATGTCTGAACAAAGTTTTGAAAACATTTGAAGCCTGTGTTCAGAAATATAGAGACTTCACATAAAAATCTGGATTTTCAACCTGTCTTGAAAAATTACAAAGTCTGATATCACTGCATTCGCAATACCAGGTGGCATCTATCCCTTTGGACAGGTACATTCTCTCTAGTATACTGCAGTTTCCATGTGGCCAGGGTCATTCATTCATGTTCCCAGCTTTAAAAAACTTGAGTTTGCTAACCCTAGTCTATAACCATTAACAAGTGTTGTTCCCCACATGTAAACCGACTGAACCAAATGAGCAGGCTGTTCAGGACAGAAGCCCTGTTCATGACTATCCAATTGTACGTAAAAATTTATATCTTTGAATAAGGTAGGAAGTCTAAGATGTGAATTTCTAGTGTGTTAGAATGTAAAGAGGAAATTTCCAAGTAGATGACCCAAAACTAGTTAGGTAGCTTTAAAACCCTTGAGAATTATAAAAAAAGATGAGAAGAGACATTTTTTTTCAGAGTGCTGTTACTGGTCTTAGGTTCCCATCAACTCCAAAGAGTAACAGGTTGGGATGCTGCCTCCTTTACCTCAAATCTAGTGGGAGTTTCTTCCCACTAGAAGAATCATTCAGGGCTGGCCTGGTGGCGCACTGGATAAGTGCGCCGCTTGGGAAGCGTGGCGGCGCTCCCGCCCGAGGGTTCGGATCCCACATACAGACCGGTTCCCGCTCACTGGCTGA
>NW_007737660.1:13402-32105 GCF_000696425.1 Galeopterus variegatus | reverse complement strand
TAACGCCGAGGGTTGCGATCCCGTTGCCGGTCCCGGTCCGGTACGGGGGCGACACTGAGGGTTGCGATCCGATGCCGGACACGGAAAAAAGACAAAAAAAAAAAAAAAAGAATCATTCAAAAACTTTAAATATGTTCCCTGTAGCTAATAAGCATCATTAGAAGATGCCTGACTGAAAGAGAGATACAGTGACAGGGAGACAGACAGACAGAGAGAGACAGAGACAGAGGCACTGTTTTCAGTGAACTAAATGTGAGCTATCCCTGCAAGAGAGGATTTGTTTTGAATCTTCTTGAGAGGGGAAGGTGAGGGACTCTAACAGCAAGAGTTTGTGAGGAGTGGACAACCTCACGGGAGCCACGGATGAGTGTCCAGGTGAAAGTGGGTGGAGGGAAAGAAGAAACAAAGAAAAAACTAACCACACATTCCATAGCAGACTCCACAGGTTCCAGCCAGCTAGGAAGGAAAAAGTATTTAATGCTACACCAAGTTGAGAGTTATGTTACACAGGATTTGGCATTACTTACCAAATAGAAGCCATGTTTGCAACTGAGAATGACCTTAAGACTGTTATTACCTGAACATGGTCACTAAAAGGCATGTGATTTTTCAAGTTCTCATCAGGGTCAGGAGAATATTACCACCACTGAATACCACCACTTTATTTTTATTTTTTTAATCAAAGAGATTAGTGTTTGTTTGTTTATTTTACTTTTTCCCAGCATTATTGAAGTATAATTGACAAACAAAATTGTATAAATTTAAGGTGTACAATTTGAAGATTTGATATATGTATATATTGTGAAATGCTTATCACAGTCAAGTTAGTTAACACTTCATCACCTCACATAGTTACCATTTTTTTTTTTGTGTATGGTGAGAAAATTTAAGATCTACTTCCTTAGCGAATTTTAAGTATACAATACAGCATTGTTAGCCATAGTCATCATGCTGTACATTAGATCTCCATAACTTAATCATCTTATAACTGAAAGTTTATACCCTTTGACCAACATCTTCTCATTTCTCCCACCTCAGCACCTGGCAACCACCGTTCTACTCTGTGTTTCTATGAGTTTGACTTTTTAAAATTCTGAATATAAGTGAGATCATATAGTACTTGTCTTTCTCTTATTTTACTTAGCATAAGGCCCTCAAATTTTATCCATGTTATCCCAAGTGGATTTTCTTATTTTCATGGCTGCATAATATTCCATTATATTTATATATATTCTATTTTATATATATAAACACACACACACACACACACATAACACACAAACACATTTTCTTCATTCATTCACCCATAGATGAATACCTCCATTGTTTCCAGTTCTTGGCTATTGTTAATAATGCTGCAATTAACATAGGTGTTATCTCTTCAAAACAACTGATTTTGTTTCCTTAGGACACATACCCAGAAGTGAGATTGCTGGATCTTATGGCAGTTCTATTTTTAATTATTTGAGGAACCTCTATACTATTTTTCATGATGGAAAACATTCCCACCAATAGCACACAGGGATTCCCTTTTCTCCACATCCCTGCCAGTACTTACTATCTCTTGCCCTTTTGACAATAGCCATCCTAACAGGTGTGAAGTGATATCTTTTTGTAGTTTTGGTTTGCATTTCCCTGATGATTAGTGATGTTGAGCACCTTTTCATGTATCTGTTGGCTATTTACATGTATTCTTTGGAAAAATATCTATTCATGTCCTTTGTCCATTAAAAAATAGGATTATTTGTTATTTTGCTATTGAGTGGTATAAGTTCCTTATATATTTTGGATATTAACTCCTCTCAGATGTATGGTCTGCAAGTATTTCTCTCCCATTCTGTAGGTTGCCTTTCATTTTATTGTTTCCTTTTCTGTGCAGAAACATTTTAGTTTGGTGTAGTCCTACTTGTTTATTTTTACTTTTCTTGCCTTTGCTTATGGTGTCACATTTAAAAAACTATTGCCAAGATCAATGTCAAGGAACTATTCTCCTATACTTTCTTCTAGAAGTTTTACAAACTTAGGTCTTACATTTAAATCTTTAATGCATTTTGAGTTAATTTTTATAAATGGTATAAGATTGGGGTCCAATTTCATTCCTTTGCACATGGATATCCAGTTTCCCAGCACCATTTTTGAAGAAATTATCCTTTTCTTATTGAGTGTTTTTGGTGCCTTTATCAAATATTGCCCTTGTCAATAGTTGATCATATATGGATGTGTTGATTTTTGGGTTCTCTGTTCTGTTACATTGGTCTATGTGTCTGTTTTTATGTTGATGCCATACTGTTTTGATTGCTGTAGCTTTGTTATATAGTTTGAAATCAGAAAGTGCAAGGCCTCCAGCTTTGTTCTTCTTAAGATTGTTTTAGCTATTGCTGATCTTTTGTGGTTCCATGCAAATTTCACAGGATTGTTTTTCTATTTCTGTGAAAAATGCCATTGGGATTTTTATAGGGATTTAATTGAATCTATAGATTGCTTTGAGTAGTATGGACATTTTAAACAAAATTAACTTTTCTGATCTGTGAACACAGAATATCGTTCCACGTATTTGTGTTTCTGTCAATTTTTACATCAAAGTCTTACAGTTTTCAGTGTAAAGATCCTTCACCTCCTTGCTTAAATTTATTTGTAAGTATTTTTTTTGTTTTTGATGCTATTGTGGATGGAATTGTTTTCTTTATTTCGTTTTCAGATAGTTCCTTGTTAGTATATAGAAAAGGAACTGACTTTTGTCTGTTGATTGTTTATCCTGCAACTTTACTGAATTTGTTAGTTCTAATTTTTTTTTTTGGAACCACCACTGAATATATTTTAAAGATACAACAGGACACAAAAACAAAATTGTGTTTTGATGATGTCAGGAGTTGTACTTGTTCATTGTATTGCATACAAACAATACCAGCAGCAGAGCAACATGAGCAACAAGGCTCTGTGAAGAGGTTCGCATATTGTCTTCAAGCTTCTAGATCTTCTGATTTTTGTGTACAGCTCTATGAACTTGCTAATAGTTTGATTATCCACTCAGAAGTCAGCAGTGTATTACATAGCACATTTCCTCCATTATATTCCAAGGCTGTTGAAACTATGGTTGACATGAATTTTCTTTATTTTTTTAGAAATATTTTTCACTTCTCTATAATCTTTCTTTAAATATTAAATTCTATTACTTGTGGTTATTTTCATCAAAATTAACTTTTGTTTTTAGATTCTGAATAATCTTCCCTCGTTGCACAAAGGCACTTCTTAGTAGGGTGTAAAGTGGAATGTCTTCACTTACAGTCATTTACGGAAGACCATTGAAAGCATTCAACACCTCCTTCCTATTGTCAGTGTGTTCCTATCTGGGGATTTTATGGTGTGTTCTAGTGTCTCATGTTTTATTTCAAAATAAAAGCAAACAAATGTTTTGATGCTTCATAGAAGTTTATCTAGAGTTAGAGAAAAAGAAGTAAGTGTTGAAATTAATATGCTTTAAATTGAATCCCAATAATTATAAAGGAGCAAGAGAGAACCAAATTTATTAGCATGTAAAGTACATCCTAAGAAATTTCCTGTGAGAAAAAAAGCCCTGAGGGAAAAATGCAAGATTATAGGTAAAGTAACCTATGTCAGAAGCAATCAAACTTAATAATAGTAAAATTAACTAATTGAATATATTTATAGGAAAGGGATCAAAAACAAATCAATTTGTAATTCCCCAGGTACATTTCATTTAGATTCAAAAATACAATAATGGACATTAAAAAAGAGATGGGGGCTGGCTGGTTAGCTCAATTGGTTAGAGCATGGTGTTATAACACCAAGGTCAAGGGTTTGGATCCCTGTATAGGCCAGCCACCAACACAATACAATACAGTACAGTACAATACAATACAATACAATACAATACAATACAATACAATACGATATAGTACAATACAGTACAGTACAATACAATGCAATACAGATGGGAAGTGATTCTGGAAGAAAGAACCTTTGAAAATTCATGAAACATTCTCTGAACATGTGTAGTTCAGTATTTATGTCTGAGAAAGAGATAGTGAGAGAATAAAAAGTTAAAAATTTAACTGACATTTTAAAAATTACTAGTACATGCACCCTTACCTCAGTCCAAAATGAAAATTTCAGGGGTTCTTTTCAAATAATTAGAAATTCATGGTACTTAATCAGTCAGGTTTTATTTATCAAAGCCTCTATTAGTAAGTACGAAGTAGAAAAAAAATCACTTTAAGATATGTATTCTGAGTACCTAAAGCAAAAGACGAGAGTATAAGAAAAACTATGAAAATGCTGATTCACTAGACTGTAAGTTCTATAAAAATATTAATAATATTTGTAACTCAGAGCCTAAATAGACTGGTGCTCAAAAAATGACTGGAGAAAGAATGAATAAATAACTGAATTAATAAATGAACTAGTAAATGAATGAATAACTCAATGTCTAGTCTCAGAACTTTCAAAAACATATATATATATATATATATATATATATATACACACATCTATCCGGCTTTACTCTCCTCTCTGAAGTTGGTCCTTCACTCATGGATTTACTTACCTATTTTTTGGAATGTTAAACCTATATTAATGGGATCTCAGAAATTTACTCTAATTCCCGTATTTCACAAAGGAGAGACATGGGGGTAAGAGAGGTGAAGGTAACATGAGAGAGTCAGGCTTAGAACCAGGTTTTCTAACTTCTCACTCAACGTGTGTTCTGTCACTACAGCATTCATCTGACAAATATATTAACATTAAAGAGATAGATTCAATAGTAAGCAATATTCAGGAGTGGTTTAGGAACTTTTTCCACAATGCTTGGGAGTTAAAGGAGATGTATCCAGATCTGATTCAAGCATAGACCCTGATTTCATTTAATGTCTCTCCTTTTGGGAAAGTGTGTGATATCAAAGTTGGAATGAAACAGGGTGTGTTTTAGTCTGTTTTGTGTTGCTATAACAGAATTACCTGAGACTGGGTAATTTATAAAGAAGAGAGGTTTATTTGGCTTACGATTTGGGGACAGCTGCATCTGGCATGGGCCTCAGGCTGCTTCTACTCATGGTGGAAAGTGGCAGGTAGCTGGCAGGTACAAGCAGATCACATGGCGAGAGGAAGCAAGAGAGAGAGAGAAGGTGCCAGGGTCTTTTTAAGCAGTGAGCTCTTGTGGGAACTAATAGACCAAGAACTCACTCATTAATCCCCCCTCACCCAGGGAGAGCATTAATCCATTCATGAGGGATCTCCCCCTCAATCAGTTTCCAACACTGCCACATTGGAGATCAAATTTCCACATGGGTTTTGGAGAGGACGACACATCCAGACTCCATCAGGGTGTAAGAGAATATCCTCCTAAGAATTGTTGCACTTAGAAAACAATTGAAATTTAGACTCCGAGTCTCCTAGAGAAAATTACTCAAATATAGGCATTATTATTAAAAATTCTCTTTTTGAATCTTCTATTCAGAATTCTAAAAATAAAATAAGTAAAGTTTTAAGGGGAAAGGGATTAACCCATAGTCTCTAATAAAATCAGTGTACTTTTATTCAAAGTATATACTTTACTTAGAGTTGTTTAAAAAGTATTAAGCAAATGCTATTGAGTATCTCTGAGGTACAACACAAGACTGACTTTGAAAACCATGACTACAGCTTGTTCATCCATTGAATTAATTCACATAATGGCAAAAAATACAAGACTAATACTACAGTATTCTCAGAAACAATGAAGAACAATTGCAGGAAATAAATGGAAAAAGTGCCATTGATGATAATACAGGGGCCTTTAAACACATGTAAGGGCATCCAATTATAGTATCTCCTGCTACCTCTGCCTTTCAGGATAACCCCGCCACCCATGAATGGGAACGTGTATCACTTCCTCCTAAACAATTCCATTCAGTTTAATCACGAAGAAAACCTCTTTTATGCAGATCCCCCACTTCCTTCCCTCTGATGTCCAGATCTTTCAAGCTTACTAAGTCGCTCAGCATTTCTGTGCATTGTTACCTCCTCCTCAGTGAGGCTACTGGGAAACACTTCAAACGGTCTCTTCCCAAGGGGCGCAAAACTGGTGAGGGGGTGCGGGAGGGGAAAGGAAGGGAAATCAAGTCAATGCTTGCCAAAGTGAAAACAAAACTGTGGGGGCTGGTGGTAGTGGTAGTGGAGGGGGAGTCATTTTTACTAAGCCAGATGAGATGGTACCTGAAAAAAATGTTTAATTCATTCCAAAGAGAAAAAGTTTGATTCAGGAGTTAGATGATTTCTTTAAATTTGTGAAAGTGCATAAATAGAAAAATGATGTTAAAAGAATAATTTGGGGTGTGAAAAGAAGGCCTGAAAGGGAGTGGGGATGACTTTGACTTCCCCAAGGTTTTGAAAAGCTCTGAATTTCCATCTTAACCTACTGAGACACCGGGCACTCAGCATCAGAACAAGAGATGGCGGTGGCAGCTGGGACTCATGCGGCCACGTTCATTCTGATGTGAAAACCTATGTATAAAATTTCTCCCAGTGACATGTTCCCTGTAATAATAATAATAAAAAAACATATAAATATATACAGCATAAAGGCAGATTGTTTTTAAATAGGAGGCTTTTCAAGGTTTATTACATGGCATCAGCCACTCTTTAAGTTAAAATAATGTTTGACAAGTCGGTAATGAGACAAAGATTTTTTTTTTTAAACCAGACAATTTTGTACAAATAAAGGGGCAGAAACAGAAACATCAAAGCCCAGGAACTGTACACACTGTACAAAGCATTAGGAGTTTCTGTTCTCTTTAAAATTTTGACATACGCTGTGTAGTGAGGTTAGAGTTATTAAGGGAATGCAAACTTCTTTCCAAACAGTTCTTTTATCACTCACGTCTTCCCAGGGTCCCGTGAAGGCTGCTTTGACGTTTCTCAGGAATAAGGACAAGGTACCAGTGTGCTTTGCTGGGTAGGATAAGTACCAACAAAGAATGCTGATTAAGGCATGCAATATGGTAATCTGTCAATTACATAGTATTTGTTCTTAATTTAAATAGTATTTTGACTTCTTAATACAGAGATTCTAAGAACTCTTCTGTCCTGTATAGTTACTCAAGCTCTGTTAGGGTTGAGAACTACTAAAGTCGAGGAGCACTGGAAGTTAGTACTGGAGGTTGACTGTCCAATTAAAGAAGTGTGTGTGGCACACCTCCCAGTTGGTAGACGTGAAACTGCATATGGATTTGGAAGGAATTCTTCATAACTATTACATTTTTCTGATTGATTATTTATTGTTTGATTGAGTAGTTTTTCACTTAACTTTAGCAAATTATCAGAAAGATTTCTAGGATGGAATAAGATAGGTGTGATAATTTCTGAAATTGAGTTTGAACACTTGGTGGAAATGCTTTTGTAGAGGAATGCTTTTCAGAGCACATTGTACCTTAAGGGACTGGGAGATCTTTCAGTTTTTTTCATAATTAACTATTTCCCTGAATCTGATTTCTGTAGCCTAGATATGCCTTGATTAGTCAACAATCAACATCATATAATGGAAGAAGCATGAACTTTAAAACCAGGAAGATGTGGATTTATACCCCATCTCTACCATTTACCAGCTTGAAAAAGTTTATTGACTTCTTTGGGCTTTGGGTTTCTTGCCTGTAAAATTGGGATAATGATACTAATTTATGAAAGTTTATTGTAGGAATTAAAATACACTTTATGTAAATCTTTAACATTTAACAAGTACCAGTTTCCCCATACTATCTTCAACAGGAGAACCAATTGAAAAGGCTTCCATTTGGGAGCCAGAAAGAAGCATGTTCAAGGTTATGAAAAGGCAAACTATCCCTCTCTTTATATTAGATGTTTGTTTTGGTAGTTTCAAAACCTATCAGTCCAAAAGCTTGTATGTTGGAATCAGAACAAATGAATGAGGGGATTATGTGGACTCATTTCCCTCCTCTCCTTTGTATTATTTCTCACTCCCACCCTCACCATGGCTTTAAAAATAAGCTGTTTGGGGGATCAGCATGAGCACATCAAAGGTAGACACAGATTCCTCAAACACAACTTGTCCAGAGCTGAACTTAGGACCTTCTTCTGCCATCACCAGACACCCAAACTAAAAAGCCGGGATTTACCCTAGCGATCCTTTCTGATACTCCCTATGTAAACCCACCTCCAAGAATTTTTATTGCTACCTTTAAATTAGTCCCAGTTGTCCTTTCTCTCCTTTCCCTTTGGCTCTAAGTTTTGGTGCTCTGATTCTTTCTTAGATCATTGTCAGGGCCTTGTAATTTGTGTCTCCTCCTGTGGTCTCAATATCCTCCAAATACAAAGCGACTTACGTAACACCACTGCATAGAACCCTTAGATATCTGTTCATAACATTAAAAATTGAAGTCTGAATTCCCTAGTGTGGTGAGTCAAGCCCTTTGTGATGTGATCTGGTCCTATGTCTTTACCATATATCCTGCCATGCCCCCACTTACTTCATGAGCTTCATCCACACTGAATAACAGTCATGCTGTAACTAAACTCTATAGCTTTCCTCTACCTGGGTTTCTTTTTATCCTACTGTTCACCAGGGAAATTTCCCTGTTCAATTATCACCTTCTCTGAAACATTTGCTGACTTTCTATGTTTACCACTCCTTGATCTTTAAACCAGAAAGAATTAATCATTCCCTTTTCTGCATCTGTGAATCTCGTATAGACTTCTACGATGGATTAGATGTATGCTCCTTCCCTGTCTATGCATAAACTCTATATACAGTGAACATATCTACTCATCTTTGTGACCTCAGTCTGTTAAGGTGTTAACATATTATCAATTAAAGCTAGTTGAACAACTGAATTTAGGAGACAGAATCAGGTTATATGGACGTGGCAGCATAAGAGAGAGGTAGATTTGATGAGACCAGGCCACATTTGTAAACTTGAAAGGAAAATAAAAGGACAAGCTCAAAATTATTTACGGCAATGTTGGCATGATGATTTTTATATCAGTAGAATAAAATAAATAGTAAAAGAAAATTTAGTGGCAATGGTAAATTTACACCAAAACATCAGTGACTTGACCACTGAACTTGGAGAGCTATTGAATCAGTTAGGGTGTGGCTTACACACTTGTACAAATAGACTCAAAATTGCAGTGGATTAAAGAAAATAGTAATGTGTTTCGCATGATTCTGTGATAAAAGTGTCTATAAAATACCAGGAGATTGAGGAAGAGTGACTAATTAAACAGTGGAACAGAGGGAGATCTTGGAAAGGAATTGGTAATTGGGTTGAAACTTGAAAGATGTTTAGGAATTTAAAGGGTTTTTAAAAAGTCAGGAAAAAGACGTTCCTGATAGAGCAGCATAGCATGAGAAAAGCAGAGTCATGAAACACGTGCAGTGTGTCCAGTGGGATGCAAATAGGATGCTACAATGAAGTGAGAAAGGAAAAAGAGACAGGACCGAACAGGTAGGTGGGAACCACTTATGAAAAGCCTTAAATGGTAAGTTGAATAGCTGGATTCATGGGAAGTTTATATGTGTTGTCCCAAATGAGAAGTCCCATGAGGCTTTTGATCCAAGTGGTGACACGATCCTAGCTATATAGTACAGAAGGATCCTTCAGATGGCAATGTGTGGGAAGGAATGGTCTACTACTGTAGGGTTATATGACCTGGTCATTCCTATAGTGTGCAATCCAAGAAAGGTGATTTACTGTGCTTGAAAGTTAGATTTTTCTAAATCCTGATAGAGAGGAGAGTTCATTTGTGTGGTATAGCATGAAAGCTGGAGTGAGTGGCTTAGCATTGCCATCACCATTCAAACTTCAGAATACCTGGGGGAGGAAAAGGTCAGAAGGCGAAGTGTCTCTAGAGAAGAGCAGGATATAATTATCTTTATAAAATGAGACACACCAGGAGTTGAATGGCTCACTTAAAATCTGAGCAAACTTAAAATGTATGACCCTAAACTACATGCCCCCCAGTATATCCACAAAAAAAGATTTGGCTGTGTACTGTTTCCTTGGGGGTGGGGAAAAAGAATAGAGTATACATTTCTTCACACATCTAAAGATTTCTTTGAACTCATTTTACTTATATCCCTACACACTTTTATTTGAAGGCTGCAAGTGCCCACAAATTCAGACAGATAATTTACATTTTTATGTAAGCAGTTTTGAACAATTTTTCCTCTCTGTTTTTTTGTCCAAAATTTTTGGTCAGAAAGGAGTGAGTCATAGACTCATAAAAGAGACATTTGGGTCATCAGTAATGTTACTAAAACCCTGAGCCTATAACACAGTTCAGATTTTAGTTGGTTGTATTTTAATATCCAAATCCATACTGTATTATTCCAGGCTAAAGAAATTTAATGGATATTACCTCTATCTTTTATCTTCTATCTACTAGAACATTGCCCAAAGAAGGGATGAAGCCATGGGTTCATAGAAAGATGACATTACTGTGGAGAGGTTACTATGAATTTTATAAAACTAGACCTATAAGAAAGTTAGGATGTGAAAGAAATGTAAAGATATTGTTGGTAGAATAGATAGGGTATGTAAGAGAAAGCACATGTTTATTCACCAACGTTTATTAAGTGCTTACCAGGTGTTAAACACAGAGCTGGGGACCTAGTAGATCTTAAGGAACAATGAAAGTTAAACCAGGAAAGATAAGTGAGAGGTGGAGCATGCAAGGCCTCACACAGCTAGCTAGCTTATTTGTAATTTGTCTTGGAGGCAATATTGAGTCACTCAGGAGAACGTAGATTGAAAGATTAATCCAGAAGCAGTGTCAGAAGACTAGCAGGAGAACAGAAAGAAGGCAGGAGATCCTGTAATAATCTAAGCATGAGGGAGCAGACGCACTAGTGATTGATGATGAGGGATGGAAAGCAATGAAGATATCAAGAGGTATAGGCCAAGAAAGCACAGAAGAAATTAACTATGGTGGATATGATGCAGCAAAAGAAAAACATTTGAGGGGGCAGTTTTGCATAAATATTATTTCTTATAATGTCTATGTTGGCACATTCAGGACCTAGGAATTTCCTTTTGTTCCTCATGTGAGTTCATTACTGTTATGCCTAATCAGATCTAGAATATTTAGGAATATGACTGGTGATCTAGAGCAATATATAAAAATTTAAGTGTAGAAAAATAATTGTCCTTTCATGTCACTGTGCAAAATACACATAAGAAAATATGTTTAAAAACAATTATTATAAAAAAATTCCACTATAAATAGGAGGCAAAGTTTTATTAATCAATATACAGAAATCAAACATTGGCTTAGAGATTATTTTTAAATAATTGCCAAAGATATATTAATATATTCTTTGCTTGAGACTTGACTATGCAAAATTTTAGTGTAAGATTCCCATACCAAGTTGGTTTTATAAGGACAAAATTCGTGGCAGGAAGCCAGCCATCAGGAAAAAGATATTCCTGTTAGGTCAAGAGCTCATGCCTTTCTGCTGAGCTATCATTATAAATGGCTTACTTAAAACTGAGTGCTGCCTACGTGTGAAATTAAAAAATGTGAAAATGAAACCTTTCCCATAAGAGCCATGAGGGATATATGACCATACTCATTTGAGAAACATGGAGCTCCTGGTCTTAGATAAAGCGGATGGGAGGAGAGTTAAGGAGAAAGGAAGTTGGTCAGGGGACTGCACCATGATCAGGACAACAGGGTTCGGATCAGGAAAGAGTAGGCATGTAAACAGGCCAGATACTTCCCAGAAGAAAGCTGCCAAGTGCACGTGGGGTCTCGAATAGCCCAGTGTACCCATTGATAAGGGTTCATCCATTGTCTGAACCCAGTTTATGTTTTTTCTGACACAGCACCACCCTCACCCTCAGATGAATTACATTCTCTCATACTCCTTGCATTTCTTTTTCCTTTCTAACATTTATCAAAGTTAGTAATTGTACATTTCTGTAAGTATGTGATAAATGTCTGTTTTGTCCATTGGGCTATAAGCTTAATAATGGAATAATGAAAGAAACCATGTCTGTTTTGCTCACAGTAATATTCCCAGCAACAGTTACAGTGTCTGGCATGTAATTTATTCCCAACAAATATCTATTGAAAAGATTAACGTCTAGCCCTCTTATTCTTCCACATATGATTAAGCTTCTATGTCTAATTGGAAAGCTAAATGAAAATGATTGGAAGTACGTAGTAAATATTAATAATTTTGAAGACTCTCCATGTCCAAATGTTAGAGAGCACAATAAATAAACTAAAAAGGCAAATAGCATGTTAAGGGCTCATTGGTTATCAACTTAACATTCATTATGAAAAGAGGTCAAGAAGGAACTGTGAAAATATACGTTAATCAATTTCACTTTCATAAAGGTAGTGTAATCAGTGAAATTAAAAGTACAAAAGTGAGATCACTGGACATTTAAATTTTGGGGAAAGCCATGGCATTTTCCAGAAAGGGAACTTATACCTGATCACATCACATATTCCCTTGAATAAAAATGCATACATGACTGTGGGTAAAGGATAAACTGAATATGTGATCTATTTTTACTTTCAAAAGTCTTCAACAATGATCTGCATCAAAATCCATTGGGAAAAAATTGTGTCACTATGGAACATGGGAAAATGTTTTGTCACAAATAGGAAGTTGGCTTAGAAATAGGAAATAAAGAGTAAATGGACACTTTCTTGTTGGAAAATGTAAAACAGTGAGGTTCTCAGGGATCAGGGCTAATAAAATGGTTTTTCAACATTTAACAAATGACCTGTAAATGGAAAAAGACCTCTGGATTTTTCTCATCTGAAGATTACACAACTCCTTCAGGTAAGGAAATGTGAAATGTCAAATCAACAGGCTAAACTGCAAAAAGACTTTAAATACTGTGTGTGGGCAAAAACATAACAAAAGGATTTTTTTACTTTTTATTATTACAAAAGAGATCACATAACATGGTAAATCATACAAACAGCACAAAAAGATATAAAATAAAGTGAGCCTGTCAACTCAGACCGTTCTCCAACACCCTCACTTCAGTTTTATTCCATAGAGACTACCACCAAACGTGGTTTCTAGAGTACCTTCCCTGAACCTGTTGGAGTGAGCAGGGTTGAAGCCATGTTGGGACCAAAACTACATAGGCTCTAAAAGATTTTAAAAAGACACAGTTCTTTTTTTTGGCATACATTTCCCTGAATTCCCTCTTTGCCCATGGTTACTGGATAATTTGAACCTTGGTTATGGGTCAAGATGACATTATTTACATGAATGTAAAGTTATTTTCCAGTCAGCCTGAAGCTGTAGACTCACACATACTACCCAGACCCTGAGATAAGGATGGGAGCAGAAACGAGAGTCTTGGCAAGACCTTGTACCTGAGACCTTGCCTTAAGCCCTCACTGCTCATGTGCCCCTCCCTCCTGCTTTTCATTTTCTTAAACCCATCTTTAAAAATCCCTCAGTAAACCTGAGTTAGAGATGGCTTTAACCTGGCCATTCTCCTTTAAGTTTACCAGAGAGATGGGTTAGCCTAATATCTCTCCTCAAGTCACTAATATCCCTGAATAAAAGTTGACTTCCATTTTCACCAACATTTGACTTTTGGGTTGTTCGTTTTTTGCCTGGGGGTAGGCAGCCAGACCTGTGAGTTTCATATCAAATTTTGGAGAGCTTCAGCCAGGAGCTGAGTGTGCCCTGTAACAAACTCTTATATGCATATATGTGGAGTATATTAATATTTATAAAGTGAATGTATTTCACAGGGCCTAGCTTCCAAAGTCCTGTAGTTTCAGGTATAAACTAACTTTTTAAAATTACATATGGAACTGTTAAGCATGCAAAAGACAGGAAACTTTCCCCAGGCTAAAGTCTTGGATGTAGATAAAGAATTGTAATACAGCAAAATTGCGGGCTCAAGGACAGACTTCCTTGGTGCAGGTTAACCTAAAGTTGCTTTATTGTTATTGAAACATACTGAGGAAATTGCTGTAGGAAAAGACAGTATTTGCTAAGAACAAGCTTTTTTTGGTGGATCGACTTAACCTTTTGCAAATTCCATTATGGAATGCCACTTTGTTATTTCACTGATGCTACCAGCTTCTATTGTTAAACTATACTTAGCCATAACTCCACCTATGTTTCTTTTTGTGCAACTTTCTGGTCCAGAAAATAAATACTGAGAAAGAACCCCAGTTCAGGGTTAATTTTCCCAGGAGGAATGCCTCTCTCAAGGATTCATGGAAAATCAACCCCTTCAGGGCTTCTCACTGCTCAGAAGAAATGGGCTTTGAGTAATTCTTTTGCATCTCCATCACCCAGAGGAAGAGAGGTGGCAGAGTGTAACACACATACATGCACTTACTATACACACTGTTTTAGTCTGCTTTGTGTTGCTATAACAGAATTACCTGAGACTGGGTAATTTATAAAGAAGAGAGGTTTATTTGGCTTACGATTCTGGGACAGATGCATCTGGCATGGGCCTCAAGCTGCTTCTACTCATGGCGGAAAGTGGCAGGCAGCCAGTGGGTACAAGCAGATCACATGGCAAGAGGAAGCAAGAGAGAGGAAGCAAGAGAGAGAGAGAGGAGATGCCAGGGTCTTTTAAACAACAAGCTCCCACGGGAACTAATAGAGCAAGAACTCACTCATTAACCCTCCCTCCCCCAAGGAGAGCATTAATCCATTCATGAGGGATCTGCCCCCATGACTCAATCACTTTCGAACACTGCCATATTGGAGATCAAAATTCCACATGAGTTTTGGAGGGGACAACACATCCAAACTCCCTCTCACACTATTCTAAACATTGCTTATTTTTTATTTAAGAATAATATTAGAGATATTTTTGGCACTAGCAGATACAGGTACACTGCATCATTGTTAATGACTGCATATATACTGTTATATGGATTTTCCATATCAAATTTACTCAGTCCGCTGATAATGTATGTTTAGATTGTTTCCTGTTTTTGTTACTATTATGTTGATGTTGTGATTTTTGTTATTGTGATTACAACCTATTCTGCAAGGACATTCTTGAATGCATGTCTTCACATATATTCATCTAGAGTATATTTCTGGAAATGTGACTATCGCTAAGTCAAAGAGTAGATGCAGTTATAAATTGCTTTTCAATTGCTTTCCAGAAATTTTCTATCAATGTGTCTTCTCACCGTAGGAAATGAGCATCTGTTTTCCCATACCATAGCCAACAATGTGTATTATAAAAGCCTTTTAGATTTTGCAGAGTGTGATCTTTGTATTTTAAAATATATTTTTTTAATATTTACTTTTCCATTAACTTTTTCTTAAAATACAAGTCACATGTGTACATACTTAAAATGGTTGCTATTTTCAGCAGACTGGAGGAAATGGAGCAGGCTGTAGGCTAAAGAATGAGAGGGGAGGAGGAGAAGTGAGAGCAGATAGCCCTTTAGAGAGGTTTGAGAAAAGGAGAGAGAAGTAGGAGACAGGAAGCAGGGTCAAGGTCAAAGTCAGGAAAAACATTTTATTTAAGGAATTTGAGTTATCTAGAACTGGAGCTGGCTCTCTTCTGAGATGGTGGATTCCCCGTTGCTGAAAATGGACAGGCTGTGGCTGAGGCAGCCTCTGGCTAGAGATGCTGCTGAAGAATACACGTGCTGGAAAAAAGCCTCTGAAATCATCTCATCTTAGTAAGTACTGAGAAGTCAAATAGGAAAATAACTAAGAGTCAATTGGATCCTTTCAACAACACATACACTTTGTGGACCTCGAGAATGTGCTTGGGTATCTCAAATCACGGACAACTCACTGAGGCAGTGGGAGAGCACACAAAGTGGAAAGACATGATCTCTAAGATTCCTTTTTATTTAAAGTTTTTATGATTGATACATTAAGAAATGTTTGTATTTAATGTCCAAATTGGGGGAAAATAATATGGCCGATCAAATCCCTGTATAACTCTTAATCCTAGTGGCTTAATTTTGCAGAATAAATGAGAATAGAGAAGATTTAGTTGCTCACAAATTACTATTGCTTGCGAAACCATGCAAGACCAAGAAATATTTTAAAGAAAAACAAGTTTTAACTAATAACTCCCTGTCTAGCTACACGACCACACCAGTCATCAGGCTCTTTTACCTGTTGGTAATCCTGCAACGACTGGGCTGATTGTTGATCTAAGGCTGGGTCTGGAGCCCACAGACCCCTCAAGCCTGTTCACAGACTGGGTCACAAACCCTTCATATGCCAGGCTGGGTCACCAGACCCCCCACATACACCAGGCTGGGTCACCAGACCCCTCACACGCAGGTTTATGAGCTAGGTAACCAGCCAAAAGGTCCTTGGAGCAAGAGGTTGGAAATCATAGCTGTGCTGGGTGGATGCCTGACGCAGACACCCACCTGCCTGCTTCACTCAAACTCCTCTCTACCTCTCTCTCTTTCTCTCTCTCTCTGAAGGACACAAGAATAGCAACAAAACTAAAAAGATACATTGGTGTGCATGCACACTACACACACACACACACACACACACAAAATTTGCTTACAATCGATGTGCTAAACCACACCCAATGGGGGCCGAAGGGAGGGCCCTGAACAAACTATTCTATTTTCCCAACAATCCACCTCTTCAGGGTCCTCACCTTATAATCTACACATTCAGAACCTTCCCCTACGTTCCCTTAGGGAGGATAAATGACCCTTACATTCACATATTGCACATTCCATCCCAGTCCCAAAAGTCTTTAGCTTGTTGCAGCACCAACTCAAAAGTCCAAAGTCTCCTCTGAGACAAAAAGCAAAAGTCCTTCCAGCTGTGAACCTGTAAAGAGTCAAAAACAAGTTTATCTACTTCCTAATACAGTGAGACAGACTTTGGGTACACATTCCCATTCCAGAAGGGAGGAAAAGAAAGGAAAACAGTCCCCAAACAAATCTGAAACCCAAACAGGGCAAACATTAAGCACACTGGGGCACCTGGACCCCTAAAGTGTTGGGCAACCTCACTCCTGTAGCTCTGCCAAGTGCAGACCATTGAGTTGCCTGGTCCCTGTGGCTTTTCCAAGCCATCATTGCATGTTGCCAGCAGTCCCACGGTTCTGGGCTCCTGGCAGCAGTCCTGCCATCCTGGCCCCAGTAGACGCTTTCTCAGTGGGGGCTCTCTGGAGGGGCTCAGACCCCACTTTTCTGCTCCACATTGCTCCATGGATGACCTCCACAGTGGCTCCACCCCTGCAGCAGGTCTCTGCCTGAGTCCCCTGGCTTATTCATACATCTTCCAAAATCTAGGTGGAGGCTGCCATGCCTCCACTGCTCTCACATACTGCTGGCCTGCAAACTTAATACAAGGTGAACACCACCAAGGTTTTTGGCTTTTTTGTATTCAGAGGTGCTGAGGCAAGATTGCTCCAGCCAGAGCAGCTGGGATGCAGGGAGCAGTTTGCCGAGGGCTATGACACTTCAGGTCTGACCCCCACCCCCCAACAACTCAGTCCTTCTAGGATGGGAGGGGCACTCTCCCAAACTTCTCAAGTGCTCTCAGGGCCCGAGATGGGTGGGGCACCCATCCAGACTTCTCAAATGCCTTTAGGGCATTTTTTTTCCCCATTGTCTTGGCTTTTTAGCATCTGGCTGCCTCACCTCCAAGATAATGTCTTTAGCTGTTGGGGGCCTGAAGCCCCACACCCCTTCTTGTGAGACCGCTCCTCCTTGACAATCTGNGAATGCAGCATGCTGGCTGTAAAACCATGTGGTTGGTGGCTCAAAGATGGGCTTTGCCTATAAAATGGAAAGATGTAGTGAATGCCTGTCATGCTTGTTCAGTGTGTGCTCAAGAGAGTCCACACCCCCAGCAGGTGCCCCATACAGATGGGCAAATAACTTAAGGAAGGGCGCCCCTGACTAGATAGCAAGTGGACTTTGTCGGACCACTGCCAAGGTCAGAGAAGATCTGCATTTTAAATATGAATGAAGCTTTCTTATTCTTTCAGATAAAAAATAAAAATAGAATTCTTCCCATTTCCTACTGGACTCTCTTTAGCACCCCCTGAGTGCATGCACCCCACGCTGGAGATCATGGTTCTAAAGGACTCTGTGTCTGTTATTAAGCTAATGTCTCTCAGCAGCAAACCCATCCTCTGTACTCAGCTGGGACTGGGCTGGGGCTCTGCCCATTGCATTTCTCCTTGGCTAGCTCACAGCCTGTTAGGCTCTGCCAATAGAGGCCCCTGAAAGGAGATGTCAAGGCTGGAGGAGAAGAAGGGAATTTCTCTTTCCTGATTCTTCCCGTTTGCTTGCTGTACCTCTGAGTGTCAAGTGTCATTCTGGTAGCACTTCCTCACCCTGGAAGTGCAGTTCATCCCAGTAGTAGCCCTTGAATCCAGTTCTCAGTTTTTCCAACACTCATAGAATCAGACTTGCTGTGCCCTCTCAGAGACATGACACCAGCTGGTGGTGTCCGTCCTCAGGTGTCTGTGTCCCAGCCTCATGGGCCCCTCCTCAGGGTCTGAGCTTCAGCAACATGGGGCATTTTCCTCAAGCTTATAAGTTCAAGTAACTTTAACCTCTTTCCCTTTGTTTTTCCAGGCCAGGGGTGGTGAGTTGCTTCCTGTGTACACTATCTCCATTGAATTTTAAGGTAATCTTTTTGCCTTTTCAGTCCTTCAATACTTAGTATTACTTTTTCTCAAATTTTCTTAGTTAAGTTAACTGGTGTGGTTGTGGTCTCCCAATTGGATTG
>NW_007737660.1:0-12057 GCF_000696425.1 Galeopterus variegatus | reverse complement strand
ACACATTCCCATTCCAGAAGGGAGGAATAGAAAGGAAAAATAGACCCCAAACAAATCCAAAACCCAAACAGGGCAAACATTAAGCACACTGGGGAACCTGGGCCCCTAAGCATTGGGCAACTTTGCTCCTACAGCTCTGCCAAATGCAGACCATTGAGCTGCTGGTGCCTGTGCCTTTTCCAGGCCGGTGCTGCACATTGCCAGCAGCCCCATGGTTCTGGGCTCCTGGTGGCAGTCCCGTCATCCTGGCTCCACTAGACATTTCCTCAGTGGTGGTTCTCTGTGGGGGCTCTGACCCCACTTTTCTGGTCCATGTTGCTCTGTAGATGACCTGCAGTGGCTCCACCCCTGCAGCAGGTCTCCACCTGAGTCCCCCAGCTTTTCCATACATCTTCCAAAATCTGGGTGGAGGTTGCCACAGCTCCAGTGCTCTCACATACAGATGGCCTGCAAACTTAACACAATATGAACGCCACCAAAGTTCTCAGCTTTTTTTCTTCTGAGGTGCTGAGACAGGATTGCTCCAGCCAGGGCCGCTGGGATGCAAGGAGCAGTTTGCCAAGGGCAATGATGCCTCAGGCCTGCCCTCCAGGACAACCCAGTCCTCCTAGGATGGGAGGGGCACTCTCCAAAACTTCTCAAACGCCCTCAGGGCCTGTGATGGGTGGGGCACCCTTCCAGACTTCTCAAATGCCTTTAGAGCATTTTCCCCATTGTCCTGGTTTTTAGCATCTGGCTGTATCATTGCCAAGATAATGTCTTTAGCAAACAGTTTACCTGCTTCACCCTTGCATTTTTCTCCTGCTCTCCAGTTTTACATTCTGGTTTTTGAATTACTTCAATCAGCTAGGCTTACACTGGCTACTCACTCAGTGTCAGGCAGTTCAGCAGCATTAACCCACAGTTCAAATAGCTGCATTTTCCCAGTCCATCAAGGAGTGGCTGCCCTGTCCCTGTGCATATCTGTGGCTCTTTCCTCAGTCTCTGCCTCAGAGACAAGCATGTTGTAATGGAGACTAACTTTTCCACCTTTTCACCGGGTGAAAACATACTTGAAATTCTGCAGGGGCACCCATCCTTGGGCCATCTGCCCATCTGCATGTGGCACTCTTTTCTTGGGTTTTATGGCACCTGGCCAGCCATCAGGTTTAAGTGGCACCTTTCAAGCCATTTGCCTTCAGACAAACGCAACATGTGCTTACTACATAGTCTTTAGAGCACGTTACACCATCCACCCCTAGGTCTCATAGCTGCAGCCACCAGGGGCTCTCCCTGTTTCTGCTGCTTTACTGTCTCAATTTCTTGTGCACAACAGGTCATGCCTGGAGATGCACAGTTTTCCCCAACTCACCACTGAGTTGGTCGTCTTCCCTGGTGTGAGAGGCAGGAGTGGCCAGCCACTGCACGTCGTCCTCCAGGACATTTATCCATGCTTCCAACAACTCAGCTTTCTGCCACAAATCTCAATCAGTTTGCAGCATTGTGAGCAGCAGCCAGGCTCTGGTCAGCAGAAAAGTAGCCACCAGGCACCACATGCTCAAGGATAGCCACATTTTCTCCTTCCAAGGGCTTTCAGCTCCTGTACCTGCTCAGGATCCTGTCTCAGACTATGCCACTTATGGTGGTCTGCTAAGGAAGTGGCTGAAGTCCTGCGACATAGCCAATTGTGAGCCAGGGTAAGGGCTGAGTCTGGAGCTCCCAGACCCCTCAAGCCCATTCACAGACTGGGCCACAAACCCTTCGCATGCCAGGCTGGGTCTCCAGACACCTCACACACCAGGCTGGGTCACCAGACCCCTTCACGCAGGTCTATGAGCTAGGTAACTGGCCAAAAGGTCCTTGTAGCTATAGATTGGAAAGCATGGCTGCGCTGGGCAGACGCCCGAGGCAAACACCTGCCTGCCTGCTTCACTAAAACTTCTCTCTCTCTTCTCACTCTCTCTCAAGAACACAAGAATAGAAACAAAACTAAAAAGATACATCAATGCTCATGCGCACTAACTCCATACACATGCATGCGTGCGCACACACACACATACACAATTTGCTTACAAAGAATGCTGAACCACACCCAACTGGATCCGAGGCAAGGGCCCTGACCAAACTATTCTATTTTCCCAACACCAAGTTTAGTCTAATGGTCAATATTAATCTTGAACTGACTGTAATGGTTAACTTTAAGTATCGACTTGGCCAGGCCTTGAGGTGCCCAAATATTTGGTTAAACATTATTCTAAGTGTTTCTGTGAGGGTGTTTTTTGATGAGATTAATATTAAATTGGTGGACTTTGAGTAAAGCAAATTGCCCTCCATAATGTGGTTGGGTCTTGTCCAATCAGTTGAAAACCTGAATATAACAAAAAGACCAGCCTCCCTTGAGCAAGACAGAATTCTCCATCAGATGGTCTTTGAACTTCACCTGCAACATTGGCTGTTCCAGGTTCTATCGCATGTGGCTTTTGAACCGAAACTACAGCATTAGCTTTCTTATGTCTCTAGGAGGCTAGAGTGGCAGTTCCACTCTGAAGACTGGACTTGCCAGCTTCCATAATTGTGCAAGATATTTCCTTAAAACATGCTCTTCCTTTATATATATATATATATGCACATCCTACTGTTCTGTTTCTCTTGCGAAACCTGACCTAATGCAATGACTATTAAATATTCCCTGAAGAATTAATTGTTCTGGCTTTTCCTCACTATACTCTGCTACACTGGCTGGTATGATAAAAACTGCTACTTCTCTTGCCAACCTTAGCAGCTATTTATGGGAAAAATGTTCCTAGTACACCACTTTTCCTGAAAAAGAGAAGTACATTTTCTATGTCTTTCTTTCTTTTTCTTTCTTTTGAAAATGTCTCCTCTTCTTGTAATTAGCTGACAGGAATACATTGATAGAGGAAGACCTCATGGCACTGTACTGCTGCCAGAATGCTATGTAATAAATTCTCAGTAGATTGTAATAACAAACATTTTAGTATCCTCATTCATAAGTCTACAGGGCAGCCTGGGGTGGCATCTTATGGGCATTCTTACAGCAGATCATAAGAGTACAAGAGGGAGATCCAAACTGTACAAGCATATTTAAAGCCTTTGGTTGTATCACGTCTAGTACAGATGGTCCCTGACTTACAGTGGTTTGACTTACAATTTTTTAACTTTACAATGGGCTTATCAGGACACCACCCCATCATAAGTCAAGGAGCATCTGGGCTTACCATGATTGAACTTAGATTTTTTTTACTTTATGATGAGTTTATCGGGGCATTAAATGCATTTTTGACTTAATTGTGTTTTTGACTAATGATGGGTTTGTCAGGATGTAGCTCCACTGTAAGTTGAGGATCATGTGTATTACACTGGGCATAGCAGGTCACATAGCCAGGTCCTAAGTCAGATGATGGGAAAGATCACTCTGCCTACTGTGAATCCACAGCAAGGATGGGATATGTGGATACGTGGGAATACGTGGATATTCTAAAGCATATCTATAATATATATAAGGAGATTCTTGCAATCTGTAAGAAAAAAAGGTGAAAACCCCAGTAGAAAATGCTCTAAGGGCATTAGCAGGAAATTCATAAAAGTATAAATATAATTGACAAACAAGTAGGATGCTTAATCTTATCTGTAATCAATGACATGCTAATTTAAAACACTATGAGATTGTTTTTTGACTCATGAGATTGAAAAATAATAAACTGATTAACATTAACTCATACTGGCTAGAGAATAATTTGTGCAATCCTTCTGGGTATCAGTCTGGCAATGGGTATTATTATTTAAAGTGCATGTAACCAATTACTCAGCAATTCCCCTTTGAGGAATTTACCAAAAGCAAAATGATTGTGCAAAGTCTTATGTACAAAGATATTTATTATGGGGGAAGAAAAAAATGGCCAAATAAATTGAAGAAAATGTTTTGTTCTTTTGCTTTTGCCTGAACATCACCATTATATGCATGGCAGAACTAAACCGATCATTTCACCTGCAGCATATAACCACAAAATTTGCAAAGTTATATAGTAGACTAAATTTACCAATAAAGTAACAAATTTATCACTAACATAATAAGTGTGGTTTTAGCAATAAAATGTGCTTTTACTGTGCAACGTTAAAAATATCTCTACAGGAAGGGGAAAATGAGCTAGAATAAGAAAGATAAAGCAGAAAAATGCAATGAGAAAGGTTATCATGTAATTCATTTAAATATGCTTTTGAGTTTCATCATGAATCTTTAAAAAGGTTGAATTTTACAGCATTTAATACATAGGTTGCAAACCTTAACATCCAGCACATTTTGTCAGGAGTTTGTTTAGCAGGTGTTATAAAACTGGAATGGAAGGGAAAAAATTTGCAGCATAGTTGATGGAGAGTATTTTCAAGCAATTGCTAGTAAAGAGTGAATGGGTTGATCAGCCCAGGCTCAGAATTTTGAGGCTCTTCCCACTTGGTGGGGTGGGTGGCACAGGAGCTAAGAGGCAATTTAAGCTGGAATGCTTTCAAGAATTCCCCCTGCTCCCACCCAGTTAGGCATAAGAGGTGACCAGATGACACTGCCCCTTCCCATTTGACACTATCCTCACAAAGCATTTTACTGTTCAGACTTTTCTCCCCTCTTTAATGTTGTTCTTGATACACTTTTATTTTATTTATCCTGCCTAAAAATGCTGGGCATGTCAGATGACCAAAAGACACGCTGTAAGGTTTCTCCTTCTGGATCCTCCCACGAATTCATCTGCACACCTATCCCACCCAATTCCCCACCCCCACCTCAGCCGACTCTCCTGAAGGATGGCTCTGCCCAACTATTACAAATACAGAAAGCAAGACTTGAGAATTAATATGTGAATATGTAAATTGTTATTTGAGCTACCTGGCAAAGGTTAGTAAAGAACACAAAAAATATTAAGCTTCTAATTAAATGGGTAGAAATCATATTCAGTAGCTTTGGCTCAAATATCTGCCAGGGCAAAACTTTTATCTGGGGTACTACAGGTCCAGAACACATCACGCACTGAGAAAAACAGTCTCAGAGGAAATGACTAATGGAAAAAAGACAAGAAGCACTTGGTAAGATTGACTCACATTGTTAAGTTTTATATGTATTTCTAAATTTGATTTTGTGTACTTGAAGTTTTAGAAAAAAAGTAATATTTGAAAGTATTTATGTCAACAAATTTTAAGTTCATCAATCTAATTAAATGATGAAATAATTAGAGGTTCTAAACTTTTAAGGAATGTTCTATGACACTTTTTTCTTTATCCTAGAGAATCTTACCTCGGTGCAGAATTGTTGTTAAGAATTCTGTTAGTTGTAATTAGCAGAACTGAGTTTGATTACTAGTACCACTACTTAATAGCTGTATGGCCTTGGTTTTCTCATCTGTAAAATGGGTCTAATAATATCTGCATTACAGTTTTGCTGTGTGCCTTAATCACCCCCACAACTATCACTATTATGAAATAATCACCACAAATATTTGAATTTACTGCAATTTTCCGAAATAAGAAAATTAATAATTAGAATACTCTATTCATTAATATATTCCTCCTCATTTACTTTCTAATTGTGAAAATAATTGCAATTCCTATTGCAATTGTAATTGTGAGGAATTTATGTCTTTTTTTTGGCCAAGTATTTTTTCTAGAAAAAAATGAACTGGAAACAGCAAGAGGAGACATCTATAAAAATCCCAGAGTTGACAAGAACCTTAGAAGTCCTTTCAGATCTCCTGTGTTTCCTTATCCTCTGTCTTGTCTGACCCTGAGATGAATGGGTTTAAGAGTGAGCTTTGGAGTGGAGTCTGATGGGAATTTGGTCTGACAGGCAATCAGTCACCATATTGCAAATGGCATGGATGACTGATGCCTCAATTTTATTTTTTTATTTATTTATTTTTTTCCTTTTTGTCTTTTTTCATGTCCAGCAACGGATTGCAACCCTCAGTGTCGCGCCTGTACCGGACCGGGACCGGCAATGGGATCGCAACCCTCAGTGCTGCGCCCGCACCTCGCTCAGCCAGTGAGCGGGAACCGGTCTGTATGTGGGATTCGAACCCTCGGCAGGAGTGCCACCACGCTCCCAAGCGGCGCACTGTAGCAGTGCGCCACCGGGCCAGCCCAGATGCCTCAATTTTATATCCTGTACCCTGCATTGTCTCTGTTTCCCCAAGATTCTCCCATTTCTTTTCTTTTTGAGAGGAGGGTGTTGGTTGGTGGGCAGTGGGGGCTGAGAAAGGGTGGGGCAACAAGGAGCCCAGTGCTTTCTATGCTGACTTTTAAGTAATCTCCTTATTTTCGGTCCTGAAACTCAGGGTCGCTTTTGTGGTTCTTCAAGGTGCTTGGGATGGTGTCTCCTCTGTATGTGTCCTCCCCACCTTTAGGGAAACTTAGGTCATAAGTTTGACTGCACAGTTCAGTCAGCTGCCACTCCTCCCCCTGCCTCCTGTTGGACAAAAGCTTTTCCGAAATGTTTCCTGCACTCTGTACTCTTCTCTTTGTCCTGTTGACTATACCTTTGTTGGAGTGAGCAGGACTGAAGCCATGTTGAGACCTAAAGCTGCCTGGGCTGCAGAGAGGGGGAAGATTTTAAAAGGGTCAGTTTTTTTCTCTCCACTCTTGCTTCCATCCCCTGACTTTCTCATCTCGCTCTCTAAGTAGGAAAACAAGGCTGAGAAGCTAATTAGCACTTTGCAAAGCTAACAGTTCTTTCTTTGAGACTTGTAGTGTTTTGAGAAATGATCAAGGCCAAATGACTGGAAGCTGACCTTGGGCACCAGCCAAGTACATCGGCTCAAATCAAAATCGTGCAGGGTCCTGAGATAACAGTGAAGATGAGAACAGAAACCAGATGAGGCCTTGGCGAGACCTTGTACCTGACCCATAGAAAAGGACCCTTCATAACTCTCATCTCCTGCTCTCTTGCTTTTCACCTCCCACATTCCATTCCCTCAACCCTTCTTTTAAAAATCCCTCAGTAAATGTAAATCTTTGAGATGGGGTAGCCTACCATCCCCTTCAGCTGAATACATCTGCTTTTCTAACACCAACCATTTGACTTCTGAGGTTTTTTTTTCCTTTTCAAAGGGACAGGCAGCCGGACCTGAGTCTGGTAACACCTTTGAATACTTATACTGTCTTTTAGTGGGATTTGGGTAGGGAAATGAGATTAACATGGGTTGTCAATATGTCTTGCTTAACCAGCTACTTCAGAAAGAGCAAATTTGGAAATTTAAACAATAGGATTTAAACTAGATATAAATAATGAAAAAAGAAAGCAATTTAAAGAATTCCAAGTAAGGGATACATAGGAATTGTGACTTTCAGCTTCTGGAAATTAAAACATACATTTAATTTGAGTACTTTCATCATAGAGCTCTTAAGATAATAGAAAAAAATGCTTGAATATTTATTTTTAAAGAGCATATTTCCTGGGAAATATGCAAAACCTTATTCCTTGAGCTTATAAACAGGGCTTAATAAATAAGATCCAAAGAATGAGAACTAAAACTAATACTTAATTGGCTAAAGTTCAAACTTTATTTTTTGAAACTCAAAGGATGTTAAAAGCTGCCTTTGACTTTGATAAAAGATGAAAGATGCCTTTGACTTTGATTTTCTTTAAAAGAACGTAATACTTTGCATTTGCTAAAATGAAAAAATGAACCATAAACAGCAACTTAATCGTGGTAACTAATATGCATCAAAATACCGTTTTTTTGGGGGGGGTTAGTAAGAAATTGGTAAAGGGCCACAAAAAATGATTATATTGTGTAATGTTGAATATATGAATTATCTTGGTTTGAGCATCACATATTGCACACAGGTACTAACCTTTAATGCTGTACCCCACAAATATATACAATCAATTATGTTTCAATAAAGAAAGAATACCATTTTGCTTGAGCTGTATAACTAAAAAGACTTTGCTATTGTCCAGATCATACATATCTCTAATCTACTGTTTTAAAACAGGAAACAAGTAGAAATTTAAAATTGATGTAGGATTACCAATACATCCAAAAGAAAAAAAAAAAGGCAAAGATTTGACTCTGAACATTTACAAAAACGTAGTACCATGCTATCACGAGGTTTAAGTCAATATAAGGTTTCATATGAGTTTCATATTTGCAAAAAAGAAAGTCTGTCATATTAAATTGGGCCTAATGAAATGTCTGCAATTAGCAAATCCTCATTAATCCAAGATCTACTCCTTAATCTGGCATTTTTGGAAACTCTATCGAGTCACTCATTTCAGGAACCACTAAGAAGCCAAAGTATAATTTTATTAGTATATACTGAGAAATACATTTGCCAAATAAATCACAAAATTCTTGTCAGTCAGTGTTTAGCAAATCTTTTTTCCGAGTGTTGCATCAGTTCATAGAGAACTGAGTCATTTTAACAACAGTGTAATCAGTAGAGGGATAAAGCTGCATGGGAAAGGGAACACTTGTATCTGTCCATTAGATCATTTTTCACTTTAGATAGTGATGGAAACCTGGAAATAGTCTTACAAAGTCCCTTCCTGTAGGTATTCTTTAAGCACACACCATAAAAACAAATCTTTATAGAGACATCTTATAGTGCTAATACCAGTGTTCAGTACATGTTGGTTGTATGCATGTTGAGTGATATTCTCACGTTAATTACTCATGTATGTGTATACTTTTTATTCCTTGATTAAATAGAAGTATTTTATTGAGGCAGGCTGCACTCTTTGAAAGAATGTAGAACTTTGGAAGGACAATAAATAAACTTTGAGGAAGGAAAGAAATAGCCAAATGGCCAAATCCACCCTGGCAAATAATGAAACGAAAGATGCTATGACAGCACTGTTGTGTCTGTCATTTATTACATGGATCATAGAGACTGTGCTAATATTTAGGAAGCATTCACACTTATACATTATCTTTCAGTTGGTGTCCACAGATGACAACTTTCAACCATTTGTATAAATTCCTGCAAACCCCAGGCTTAGTGAAAATACTAGATCTTCTTCCACACTTGGTGATTAATTGTAATTGAGGCCTGTAGCTTTCCATGAGCTATTTAAACTGCTAACACCAACAAAATGTACTTACTGGCAGAAAACAGACCATTTCTGTACTCATGAACTGAGTACCAGCATTTTAGAAACAGCTGGTATTTTCTCTCTCTATGGCTCAGGATTATGAAGAAACAAATTGTATCTTGGAAGCTAGAAAAATATTTTTTAGCATAACTTTGTTCATTGTTTTCTAAGGATTTCTGTTACTTTCATATAAATGAAAACTGCTTTTCCTTTGCTACTACAAGCTATATGTTTTTTATATTCTTGCATAAGTTTGTGCTCTAAGGATTGAAGTTTCATTTAATTTGTGTAGTCATTTCTTAAAATCCTCCTTTCACTGCAGAATTCCCCTGCTACTAGGCACAGAACAGCAGATGTTAGCCATGTCAGCAGAAACCAAGATGCCTTGAGTTCCTTTGTTCTAAGTAGCTTCCTCTTTGCATCACAGGCCAATTCTGAAAGTATTCTTCCAGAAATCCTATATATTTGATATGAAGGCATGCAAAATCAATTTGCAGAATGAAATGGTAAAAAAAGAAAAAACTGCTTAGAAGAAAGAATTTAGATCTGAAATTTACTTGATATGTACAGTTAGGCTAAAGAAAGTCAGATAATCCTATGAAATAGTACCGGTGAATGATAGTAGCCTGTTTCTTTTCCTTCACTCTAGTGATCCGTATTTTGCAGGCAATCTAATGCAGTGACTAATAGTGAAGACTCTGAAGCCGATTGGCTGGTTCAAATATTGTATCTGCTGCTTGCTGACTTTGAGACTTTGGCAAATTAAAATGTTGAGTGAGTACCTGGTTCATGATAAGAGCAATGTCGGTCTTTGCTATTTTTGATCCCCTGTGGACCCTTGAAAATTTTACAACACATTCTTATTCTTCAAAAAGTTTTTTTTCCAGATTTCATGAGAAAAACACATCTTTTCAGATTAGTTATTTTTGAAACATGCAAAACATCCAAACATAGAAATCATTTTAGTAGGTACAATTTGGTTGCCTTCTTCTTGATAACTTCTAGGGAGACACTTTAATCTCTCCAAAAAATCTTCTCTAAATTACACTTTTATCTACATTACTTTGGTACCTGTAAATAGTAAATTCCTCTGACCTGGGATCAGAGTGGGTGGCCTTCCTTTCATCTGAATATCTTGTCTCTGTTGCTAAATTCAGGGACAAAGATAACTTGAGCACCTATAACTCTAGCTCATGAACTCTGTGCCACTTTAGACTTAGTTTTTATTCAAGAATCATATAAGGCAGAGATATGTCTTCTGGGGGAAAATTATGTCATTGAATAAATAGAACAGGAAGTGACTTTAGAGTCATTAGGCCAACTCTTTAATTTTCCAAGAATTGAGATTCAGTGAGATGTGACTCTTTTAAGGGTCCTTTCTCTTATGTACAAGTTGTAATGATACAGAGATAACATTAATTGAGTCTGGAAAAATCTTGAAAATCAAATTAACTTACTCTATTTTAGTGCTTATTTGCCCCATTCTGGAAAGAATAAACATGAAATCTCGTGAATAAGATCCTAATGCTTGAGAATTTTGTATCTTTAAATGTTTTCTCGACATGCCCTAGTCAGTTATGTAACCATGCGCAAGGATATGCACAGAATTTCTTTTTTTTTTTTTTAAAGATGACAGGTAAGGGGATCTTAACCCTTGACTTAGTGTTGCCAGCACCACGCTCACCCAGTGAGCCAACTGGCCATCCCTATATGGGATCCGAACCAGTGGCCTTGGTGTTATCAGCACCGCACTCTCCCGAGTGAGCCACGGGCCGGCCCCATGCACAGAATTTCTGATACTGTTTTGTGGGCATTAAATGAGATGTTACAAGGCAATCACTTTGTTTAATGCCTGGCCCACAGGAAGTATTTAATAAATATTAGCCATTTATATATTACTATTATTTGTTTATATCTGGTAATCCTCTTTTAGCCAAAAGGCTAGGTAATGAAACATTTACCCACAGTCTTGGAGATAATTATTATATCACCTTCCACAGTATCTAAAGAGGCAGGTAAGAAAAATGGCATTATCATTATTGAAGTCTGAGAAAACATAGACACTAAAAGATTTGCAAGCACATTTCAATTATTCAAATAGGTTAGAAGCAGAAAGAGAAACATATTTTTTATTTCCTGCCTTCTTGACCCCAAGTTTAATACTTTAGTTTTATATATTTTCAGTTTCCTAAATAACTAACCATGAAAATGAAACTGTTTTATTAAATAGAATATATTAAAATGAACCAAAATTCTTTAGAAGGAGAGTAAACAAAGTTTTGTGAGCTTGTCTGGGAGACTTCCTTCCTTCTCCATCAATAAACCAGAAAAGGAGAAACAGGTTTGTTTGAACACTTCCCTTTTATCAAAATATAGGGAACTAATATGAAGGATGTTTTTTAAACTCATATTTATTTTTTCATTATAAAAGAAATATGTAATAACCACTAATACTTATCACACAGTAACTACTTACTAAGCAACACACTGAGTGATTTAAATGCACTAATTCATTTAGTCCTTTTAATTCTGGGAAGTAAGAACGTTATCATCACAATTTTATAGCTAAGAAAACTGGTGCTAAGAGGGGTTCAGGCTCTGCCTAAAGTTCCAGAGCTCCAGAACGTTGGAGTTGAGATTCCTCATTAAGTGGTCAGGACACCAGGCTGAAAATTTTAATCACTACCACATTACTACACAGGTTGGAAAATAAGGAAAAGAACAAAATTGGCCTCTAGCTTAACACCAGATTTGGAAGACCAGTTAGAAATTTGCTAATTAATTACCACGGGATTAAAAGTTTCCTAATTAGGAAGACGTTAGAGAAAATGGAGATGTATTCAATTCAATTATAATAGCTCTTCAAGTTATGGTGTGGATATTATCATACAAACTGGCACATTTATTCACGGTTACTTCTCATGCAGTGCGCTCTGGGTGCCCAGGATGGTGCTGAAGGTGCGACCCAGAGAAATCACTGC
>NW_007737659.1:67644-68237 GCF_000696425.1 Galeopterus variegatus | reverse complement strand
TTCCAACACCAAAACCTGAGCTACTCTTTACTGTGCTGTCCTCCAACTGTTAAGACCGGAGTGTTTGCCCAGTCAAAGGCCTCATGGAACAGAATATCTGAGAAGCGTGTTGCATGGCTCCAACAGTGTTCTGCAAGCTCAGGACACAGGTGACAGGATAAGACTCTGGCTGGAGCCAGATATGCTGAGGAGCATCCCTGGTTCTTCCCACGATTGGTCCACTTGGTGGAAGGCTTCAGATATGAATAAGGCATCACCTTCAGAATTTGGAAGGAAGCCTCAGAAAACTCATTCTGTAAAAGTGAGATTAACAATAATGCCCATCAATGGCTACCTTCCCAGAAAGTTACCCATCCCTTGTGACATTTTGTAAATGTGACACTGGAAGGGCTAGGGTGCTAACCGAAATTTCAATGTGAATTACATGACCTTGGATTTGGCTCTGAGTCCTTACCGATGGCACCAAAAGCATGAGCAACAAAAGAAAAAAATAGATAAACTGATCTTCATCAAAATTTAAAACTTTTGTGCATGAAAGGGCATTATCAAAAAAATGAAAAGACATCTTACAGAATTAGAGAAAATATTTGCAA
>NW_007737659.1:61722-64822 GCF_000696425.1 Galeopterus variegatus | reverse complement strand
AGGCTTTAGAATTAGTGACCTTTAGGCTTTATTAAAGGAACTAACCATTCAGGATCCCTGTACCCAATGCCTCCACTGCCTAAGAGAAGAGTAGACCTCGACTGAGCTAATGGAATCCCCCAATACAGTCCTGTGCTTTCCTTACCTACAGTCAAATTCTCAGGTCCCTTCTATGAGAAAACATTCCACTGTCCTTAAGTATCCTGTGATAATGACTCAGCATTATGTGGGTATAGATTACTAAGATTGTCCAGACCAGAAATGTTAATGGAAAGAAACCACCAATGCATCCCAATGCACAAGACTAGGAAGCATCATGCCAACCCACACAGCCATTACTTGAACCAAGATGAGTGAAAATCTACCCCGAATAATTCAAAGACAAAAAGAGAGTGAAATGAAGATTTGTCTTAATTTCTTTTGTAGAAAACCCACATGTGAGGTAACAAAGGACACAGTAAGTAACTCTCCAACATGGCCCATGGAGAACCTGTTTGCTGGTTAGAACATCAAGTGCAAATACTGACTCTTCCTTGCATTTTAGCATAACATGAGCAAGGAAACTGCAGCAAGCCACACTGGCAAAGAAAATATTGCCAAATCATTACATCTGGCTTAGGAAAATCTCTGGTAGACAGAGAAGAAAGAGGGAAGAGAAATGAGATGGTTGATCTTCATGATCTCTGGGATCCAATACTCACAAGGACAGACCCAACAGCCCTCTTAAGAGAACAGAGCAGAACTGAGAAAATAATCTAGTTTCTTAACACATCCCTTTCTACCTCTAAACCAAATTTGTCACATTACTCTGTCCTGGATCCTCTTAACTAAAACCACTGAAATGCAATTGTTTCAGGAAAATGTTTTGAGCTGCTAATGTGTATTCATATTGAGATTGTTTTGGATATTGTAAAAGAAAAATTGTGGCATCAGAAAAAGGATTTTTAAAATATTGAGCCAAAAAAAAAAAAATACTTACCACCCAGGTGACATTAGATGTTTCAATTCTAGTGATCTGTATCTGAAACAGCATTTTTAGTTCCTGATGATAAGGAAAGTTGTGGACGGTCCATTGTAAATGCAAACACTGACATTTAGAGTTGATGGAAATTTTAAGTGATTCAGGAGTCAATAGTAAACGTTCAGCCAAGACTAAAAGACAAAGACGAGCCATGAAATAACATTTAACAAGAGCATGATTGAATAGTCATAGATAATTAAACTGTTTGAGATGATCATTGTTTAGCTTTGGAAAATATTGCTCGTATATGCATTCTAGAATCAGATACCCTGAAAAGCTGGAAGAGAATTTAGAAATCAGTTAGCAGATGACAAATTAAGATGTAGATGAATAAAATGACTTGCTCAACAATACGAGGGTACTTCAAAAGTTTATGGAAAAATGGAATTAAAAGATAATACAGATCTTTCCATGAACTCTTTGAAGACCCCTCATACACAGCAAGTTAATAAATTGATAAACAGTTAAACAATACAAAAGATTCTTTACTGGACAATCTACTTGGTTTGTAAATTCATAACAAGGTGAAAAAAGAAAGAGGACTTTTTGCTACAAATTTCATATTTCTGGAAATAAAAAATGAAAGTTTCCTCTTTGAAAGTCAATATTTCATAGTTTATTAAAAGGCTAAAAAGTAGGAGCATATCCTATCTCTAGACATGATCACTGTATCTCAATGTACTGAACTTAAAATACCTTGGCAAGAATTTAATGAACTCTTTGAATGAGATCAGCAACATACTAGATGCTTAGTGTGAAACAAAGTGATTGTGACAAGGTTCCTAGGTCAAAGAAGGAAGCTAGTTGGGGAGACATACAAAGTCATATGAAATAGTTAGAGATTGCAAGTTTACAGTAGTTAGTGGTGTGATGGAGTTTCTAAATAAATAGGAATCCAGTCATGAAACAGATTTGCTAAGGTCAGTGACCTTGGGAAACAGCCCAGTACCTCTTAGGCTGACTGTCTTTAAACCATCACTGGCACCATCACCAATGACCTGAACACAAGTTTAAGCAGATGCACTCTGCCACTAGAGAGAGGATGGACCCCACCTGAGTGACTTAAGTCATTGATGATTTTTAGAGAACAAATCACGACCTTACACTTAAAAGGAGGAAACACCATATAGATTTGAAAGAAATTGTCTATTTCTGCTTCAACTATTTCAATTGTTGGATTGAGGGGGTGTGAAGTAAACTGGGAATGGTACAAAGGGATTGAAAAGATAAAGACTGTATTGATAAACTCAACTGGTATCTCATGACCTGTGATATAACAGATATCATCCTTTAAGTATTCATTTTTCTAGTTCCATGGGGATTTCCTTTAGTCATCTGAAACCTTTGGGCACTAAGTTTAAAAGACAAGAGACTATCTCCTTCTGACACAAAAATGGAAGCAATCTCCAATACTGAAAAAAAAAATGTCCCCCCACTGCCATTCTATACATGTTATTTTTCTCATAGGGCAGTAAAAATAACACCAACTGAGCACAAACTATTCACCAGGCACAGAGCTAGGTGCTTTACTTATGTTGTCTCATGTAATACTTGCTGTAAAACTGCAAGACAGTAATTTTCTATAGATAAGGAAGCTGAAGCTCAGTGAAGTTAAACAAGTCACTCAAAGCTATATGGAATTTAAATAGAGATCTTTCCAACACCAAAACCTGAGCTACTCTTTACTGTGCTGTCCTCCAACTGTTAAGACCGGAGCGTTTGCCCAATCAAAGGCCTCACGGAATAGAATATCTGAGAAGCGTGTTGCATGGCTCCAACAGTGTTCTGCAAGCTCGGGACACAGGTGACAGGATAAGACTCTGGCTGGAGCCAGATATGCTGAGGAGCATCCCTGGTTCTTCCCATGATTGGTCCACTTGGTGGAAGGCTTCAGATATGAATAAGGCATCACCCTCAGAATTTGGAAGGAAGCCTCAGAAAACTCATTCTGTAAAAGTGAGATTAACAATAATGCCCATAAATGAAAGACAGCCATCAATGGCTACCTTCCCAGAAAATTACCCATCCCTTGTGACATTTTGTAAATGTGACACTGGAAGGGCTAGGGTGCTAACCGAA
>NW_007737659.1:58892-60809 GCF_000696425.1 Galeopterus variegatus | reverse complement strand
TGTGGGAAACATTTTGGCAGTTCTTCAAAACATTAAAAGAGAATTATCACATGACCCAGCAGTTTTATTCCTAGGTATGTATATTCCAAAGAATTGAGAGCAAGGACTCAAACAAATACTAGTCCACGAAGTTTGTACTGTAGCAGCACTATCCACAGCAGCCAAAAGGTGGGAGCAAATGCCCATCAATGAGGACTGGATGAACAGATCAGGGTCTATACATACAATGAAATATTATTCAACCATAAAAAGAAATGCAGTACTGACACATGTTACAAATTGGATGAACTTCAAAAACATCATGCTAAGTGAAAGAAGACAGATACCAAAGGTCACATATTGTATGACTTTATTTATATGAAATATCCAGAATAGGTAAATCCATAGAGATAGAAAGCTGATTGGTGGTTGCTGGAGGCTGAGGGAGAGAGAAATCAAGGGTCACTGCTTAATGGGGTTTCCTTTTGAGGTGATGAAAATGGTTTGGAACTAGAGGCGGTGGTTGCATGACATTGTGAATGCACTGTCACTGATTTGCTCACCTTAACTATAAAATAATTAAATTTATGTTATGTGAATTTCATCTCAATAAAAAAATTTTTTTTAAATACACATGATCATGATGAATACGTTCAAATAAAACAGAAATTGAGTCTCCACAATCCTACCAACTCCACTTTCATTCCATTGCCAAGTTTAAATAATATGTTTTTCTTGGCTTTTCCCATATACTTTTTAAAAACATATTGGACTATGCACCCAAATTTATGTTTTTTAAGTACTTTTTTTTAAAGAACTCTATAATGGGAAATAAAACTAAAATTTTAACAGTCATTATTTCTAGATGGTGGTGTTGAGTGATTTTAATTTTCATTTTTATACTTTTCTGTATTTTATAAATATTCTTCCAAAAACATGTATTTAGTTTCAGAATCACATTATATGTTATATTTTAAAAGAAATATTCCTTTAAGATATCTGTTTCACTCCACCATAATGCTATTTCAGAATGCATAATTCCTCCCCGGTTTTTCTAACCCCTTGTTTGGAGCACTGATCACAGCATGCTGGAGTAGGCTATTTTTGTGTTTGTCTCCCTGGGAACTGTGAGCTACTCAGGGCAGGACTGTCTTACTCAGCTCAGGGAAACCAAAGCTAATAACATACCATTCGCAGTATAGACATTCTGTGATTGGTTGCTGAATGAATACTATAAACTGGTAGTATAAACTTAGTATGACTATAAAATAGTATGACTGGTAGTATAAACTTGATTTCTGGAAGCTCTAGAAAGCTACCATGTATTGTTGCTTTGGACAGGGGAAGCTCTTTAACATATGCTATCAGCGGGTGTTGAATGACTCAGGTACTTGGGTGACATTAGTCAGTAACAATTTGGTCAAAAGCCATCTAGGACTTCCTTGGTAAATAGTGAGAAATGTCGAGGTAAAGTAAGAGAGATAAAAGGGACCATAACGATTATTAAGCCCAATACCATTATTTTTCAGGTTGAGGAAGTTGAGGTTAAAAATGGGGAGTGACTTTGCCAGACCCACACACCAGAACAGAACCCAGGGCCCCTGGCTCTCAGCCCAGCTTTCTTTTCTATAATGCTGGAATGCGATCAAGGTCAGGCTTGGGAATCAGATGGACCTGGATTTAATCAGAGGTTCCTTTCACCTTCCTACCCTGTTTCTCTGACTGGCCTTAATCCTACATGAGGAAGTAAACTGTGGACCAATCGTAACATGGAAGAACATGCTAGAAGAACATTTAATATCAAAGAAAAACACTCATTCTATATTGTATTAATTATTTAAGTAATCCCCTGTGTGTGAGAGAGATGATATATGTAAATATATATATATATATATATGTGCATGTGTATGTGTGTGTGTGTATATATATATATATATA
>NW_007737659.1:56449-57557 GCF_000696425.1 Galeopterus variegatus | reverse complement strand
CAGTTTAGATGAGGACAAAGATAGGATTACTTACCAAAGAAGGCATGCTTGGCAGAGAAAGCTGGAAGCAGAAATGAAGGCAGTGTGATAGGAAAACAGGGAAATACAGGTCTGATCTATACAAAGGAAGCTGAAAGGGTGAGCCTCAGGGCTTGCTCTGTGAGTAGTGCCTTACACGTGGGAGGCACACAGCAAACAGGTGTTGGATCAGATCATGAGACTTCACTAGGGAAATGAGCTGTGCCAAAAGCTTGGAGTTAAATCCCTTGGATTTCCTGGAGAGTGTGGAGTTGGAGTAGTGGGTCTGTCTGGGCATCAGGAGCTCTGACTGGGTCTATGTGTTCATACTGTTCAGGCTACCTACCAGCCCCGTTGTACTTTGTTACAAAAGGAGTACAGCAAAGAATAAACACAGGAAGAGGAAAATGTAAAATTTTGTAAAATAGGGATGAAAGCAATGAACATGTATGAGCCAATAGAAACTTTCTCAAGTCTAAGAATCTACTTGTAAACAGGCTCAAAGTAATAATCAAAGTATCCATAAACATTTTAGAGGTGTTGAATTCTTATTGACCTTATTNACTCATCAACTCTAAGTAATCCCCAAAGAAACAAGAATTGTTTAAATTTCTCCAAAGCACCAAACACCTCCTGTTTTTCTCTAAGTGACTTTTTTCTTTACTGTTCTTTCCACTTCTTACCTTCACTCTGGTAAGTCCTCAAGGACAGCAATGCGAAGAGGAATGTTGTCTGAAAGACTGCAAAGAGAGCCATAGGTTCTGGTTTTCTGAAAAAGATAAACTACAAAGAAGGGAAATTATATTTAATTTGAACTCGTAGCAGGTTTCTTTGAGCCAGTCATGATAGATGATGGCATTAAAGGCTAGTGAGAAATGCCAAGGTATTCCGAGAGATAAAAGGGAAGATAGAGATTAAGTCCAATCCCATTATTTTTCAGGTGAGGAAGCTGAGGTTTAAAAAAGGAAGGTAACTTTGCCACAGCCACACACCAGACCAGAACCCAGGGCTCCTGGCTCTTAGTGCAGCTCTCTTTTTATAACACTGGAGTGTGGCCAAGGCCAGGCTCGGGAATTGACAGACCTGGATA
>NW_007737659.1:48114-55263 GCF_000696425.1 Galeopterus variegatus | reverse complement strand
GTAAAGAAGCAGAAAAACAAAAGTTAAATATGAAAAACGGACTCATTAAAAAGAGAACCATGGTCTCCAAAGAGCTAAATTTATTACTTGGGAGCAGGAGGGCATCTCCAATCTTCCCTGTCTCCCTCACTGAAATTTAACCTAGGAAAAGTTAGCATATTCTACTAGCAGATAGTCAGTTTTTCATTGTTCAAAATAATTTCCGGTTTTACTTGGCCTTAGAAGAAAGTTGTAAACTGCAGACCAAAGGGTTTCACTGATTCATCAGGCACTTTGACCACAGGACGATCTGAGGGCACAAAGAATGAGCCTGGATGACCTCGAAAGGCTAATATGTTCTTAACTTAATAACAAATGTGTTAGTCAGGGGAAGCATTGGATTTCACTTTTCTACTTCAAACTGTGACTCAGCAGAGAGCAGCCATGAAACAATTCATTTAAAGCCAATTTTCATCTCTGTCCAGCTACCCGGACTTCATCAAAAGCTAGCAATTCAGTGAAACAGATCGTCAGTTTTCACTACCCACTCTCTCTATTTATTTTTTTAAATAGTATTTTACAGGTAAATGGGAACAACAGTGAAGACAGGAAGAGGGTAAACCGCACCATTAATTGCTCTACAGTGGTCAGACCTGCCTGCAGGTGAACCCAATTTCAAGCAGAAGCAAAAGTCTACAAAGAACAACTTTTGTTCATATTCCCTTAAGCTCTGCTTTCTGCTACTTCCTATCTTTTTGGCAAACAGGTCATTTATATCTCTCCAAAATCCCTACTTAAAACTTTAAATAGGTTCCTATTACAACTTCATATCAAAGCCAGAGAAGAACTAAATCAAGAGGAAATAGTCTGCTCAGAACCCAGGGGAAGGCAAAGGAAAATGGCCAGAGTGAAGTATCGGACACTTGCTGTCAACAGCATCCTTTCAGTCCTGTTGTACAGGTACAGTATTGCATCTACCTCATGTCCACGTCACATGAGGGATGGACGCAAGGTGCCACCACTGGAAGGAAATGTATGTCTCATAAACTGGAAAGCAGATGATCCAGAGGGTGATGTGCACATTGCTGGATTGTTTCCTTTATGAAAGGGCTATTTAAAATGTTTCCCAAAATTTGGAGGTTTCCTAGTAAAGCAAATACTTCACATGTTACAAAAATTAAACAAGTCACAGGGGCAGAAAAACTTAAAACTAAAAATTAGAAGCCACCTACCATGTATGGGTAAGCAGAAATTAAAGAATAAATGTCATCATGTAATACAACAGAAAAATATGAGTATTTACAAAAGATGTATTTCTATGGTTTGGTATCACAGGAGTCTTTGGGAATCATTGGGATAGACCCTTCCCATGGTCTCTCACACCCATCAGGCTATGAATCAATCCTGGAAGGGTAGTTCCAGCAGCTGTTCAGACTTCCTGTTCTTTCTGTCATCAGTTCTGACATGCACCGTTCTGTACATGCTGGGCAGGCAAGCAGGCGTGACCCAGTGGTCACTGCCTGCACATGAGAAGAGGGACTATTATTTCCAGTGGTTTGACTGGACAACAGCCACCGTCAACATGCCAGGCCTCAGACCACCTAAGGACCCCTGGCAGAAGGAATGTGAGTCCTAGCTGTTGTATGAAAACCTGGTAAAATCACTAAAGTTCCGCAAAAGGAAGAACTTGCAGAAGGTGAGTCAGCAGCTGGAAGAACATCCCAGAGACACCTGTGGAACCTCCTTTGGGGAATGCTGCAGGAACAGTTTTCCTCATTGCCCGGAGGTCGAGGTCATGTGGAGCAGCACAGACACCAAGCCCCTGGTGACTGCACCACCCGCGTGGTCCCTAACTGCACACCTCCTCAATAAATCCTCAAGTGATGCTATTCCAACTGTTTCCTGATGGGACCCTGATTAATACAGCCACAAATGTGGAGGGGGCGGAGCAACCTACGCAAAGACCCTGAGGCAGACAGTGCCTGGCGGATTAGAGGGACAAGAAGGAGGCAGCGTGGCGAGAGTGACGTGGGCAAGATGAAACCAGAGGCCACACAGAGGCAAACAGGGCAAAGCTCTGGCTTCTGCTCTGTGCGAGATGGGCACACTGGAGGACTTTAAGCAGAGAAGTAGCAAGGTCCAACTTATGCTGAACGGTGCCTGAACTGAGGAGGGACTGAAGGGGCAAGACTGGAAGGAAGGAGTAATTAGGGGGGTGGAGCAATAAACCAGCGGAGAATGATGGGGGCTTAGACCAGGTGACAGTCGTGGAAGCAGTGAGTAGCAGTGGAATGCAGGAGAGACTGCAAAGAAAGACCTGACAGGATGTGGGGCAATGACAAAGTGAGACATCATGGATGGCTCCAAGAATTTTGGCCTGAGCCCCTTGAAGAATAGAATTACCAATTACAGAGAAGCAGAAGCCCGTGGGAGGAACAGATCTGGTGGGCTCAGTTTGCATCATGTTAAGTTTGAGATGCTTATTTGATGATCTCCAAGTGGAGATGTCAAGGAGCTAGCTGGCTAGCAATTTGGAGTTTATGGGAAAAGTCCTCGCTGAGGGTGTAAATTCAGCCATCCTCTGTGTACATGTATAGAATTTAAAGCCACAGAACTAGATGACTGCCAAGATGGGGAGTATAGACACAAAAAAGGGGTGGTCTGAGCACAGAGCTCTGGAGCTATCCACACCCGCCATTACGCCCCTTCATGGAGATCAAAACGAAAATCCAGGATTTGGCCAGGCTCTCCTACCTCACCCCAAGGATGAGGGCTGCATCCTGGGGAGGGCCTGGTGGGCTGGTTCCACCCTGAGGAGCTCGGTCTGCTGCAGCCCGCTGCTTAGCACAGCATTGCTGCTGCTCAGGTGCACCGAGCTCCATAGGGTTTCCCTCCACACCTGTGCTTCAGACATGACAAAGGCCACCCAGACCATTCATCATCCAGCAGGCCTTCTCTCTCCACAACTGTCAGTGACAAGCATTGCTACTTCCAATTTCCAGGAAGAAGAGGAAGCCAAGGACAGGTGAAGAAGCAGAACTCAGAAAGGAAAAAATCCGTTCCTGTTTCATCCACACTACCTGGCCCTTTCCCCAAACCTGTGCTTTTTCTCTCTCTGTTTTTCAGATCTCCATCCTTCCCAACTAGACTATGAGCCACTTGAAGACAGACCTGGATCTTATTCCCCATTGTCTATCACAGCCCCAGAATATGGTTGGTACACAGTAAATATCTGGAAAATGAGTACAGATCTGTACCAATTTTCTCCCATTCTCTTTCCATCTTTCAATGTTACTTTAATGAAAATAGATTCCTTTTCAGGCCTTTCTATTCTTCTGTTGCCAAATATTGCCTAATTCATAGTTTTTCATGGATTTTTTTTTTTAGGGTAGAGGGGTGGAAGGGAAAGAAAGAAAAGAAAAACTCCCTACTTATTCTGTGGGACTTCTTATTCAAATCCTTTCTCTCTGTAAAATCTCACTCTCAGTTTAAATGGCTATGAATATCCCTTAGTATAAATACTACATCCATAAGAAAACACAACTTTAAAAAAAGGGTGTTCGTCTGCCCTTCTCCACCAGCACACTCGTTCTGTGATTACTGCAATATTTATTCCTGGGAAGTTTCCTCACCACAAATAATGCCCTTGAGAAGCAGCATGGTAACCGTCACTTGCTTCCCAAGAACGTTGGTGTGTTGCCAAACTCTTCCAAACCGGCTGGGTGACCCGATGAGGTCCTATGCCAATGCTGTTTTAGAGAAAGGAGGCGTTCATGGAGGACACGTGTTTGGGTGTGTGCACGTGTGAGAGAGTTCTGTGTGGCAGTATCAGTACGAAGGGTGGCACGCCACTTCTTGGAGGTTTCCCATGATCCTGAGATTCAGATTTTTTAAGAGCACTGCCACCTGTATTTGTGAGCCCCTCTGAAGGGGCCTCTACTGTTACAGCATAGGATTCCTCCCCTGCAAGGGTTCACTCCAATTCCCTTCCTCCTCAAGGCTCCACCACTGGGCACTAAGCCCACCGAGAAGCTCCAGAACTTTTTCTCCTCCCTGCCTTTGAACTCATCCAGTGGATAATGGTTAAGTGTGTCTACCAGTTTTGTAAGGTAAATCTTGACTTAGCTCATGCACAACTGCTGGGTTTTTTTAAAAAAGCAATGTTCAGTTGAAGATTTCTGGAATTTGTGACATCAGCTAGGATTAAAGCTGAGTCTCTAAGTGATAAGTGAAGCTGAAGAGGGAAATGGAAAACCTGAACCTAAGGAATATTATGGATCCAAAAAATATGTAGGAATTTAGTGTATGTTAAAGGTGACATTTCAAATCATTTGAGAAAAGANGAGGGACAAGAAGGAGGCAGCGTGGCGAGAGTGACGTGGGCAAGATGAAACCAGAGGCCACACAGAGGCAAACAGGGCAAAGCTCTGGCTTCTGCTCTGTGCGAGATGGGCACACTGGAGGACTTTAAGCAGAGAAGTAGCAAGGTCCAACTTATGCTGAACGGTGCCTGAACTGAGGAGGGACTGAAGGGGCAAGACTGGAAGGAAGGAGTAATTAGGGGGGTGGAGCAATAAACCAGCGGAGAATGATGGGGGCTTAGACCAGGTGACAGTCGTGGAAGCAGTGAGTAGCAGTGGAATGCAGGAGAGACTGCAAAGAAAGACCTGACAGGATGTGGGGCAATGACAAAGTGAGACATCATGGATGGCTCCAAGAATTTTGGCCTGAGCCCCTTGAAGAATAGAATTACCAATTACAGAGAAGCAGAAGCCCGTGGGAGGAACAGATCTGGTGGGCTCAGTTTGCATCATGTTAAGTTTGAGATGCTTATTTGATGATCTCCAAGTGGAGATGTCAAGGAGCTAGCTGGCTAGCAATTTGGAGTTGATGGGAAAAGTCCTCGCTGAGGGTGTAAATTCAGCCATCCTCTGTGTACATGTATAGAATTTAAAGCCACAGAACTAGATGACTGCCAAGATGTGAAGTATAGACACAAAAAAGGGGTGGCCTGAGCACAGAGCTCTGGAGCTATCCACACCCTCCATTATGCCCCCTCATGGAGATCAAAATGAAAATCCAGGATTTGGCCAGGCTCTCCTACCTCACCCCAAGGATGAGGGCTGCGTCCTGGGGAGGGCCTGGTGGGCTGGTTCCACCCTGAGGAGCTCGGTCTGCTGCAGCCCGCTGCTTAGCACAGCATTGCTGCTGCTCAGGTGCACCGAGCTCCATAGGGTTTCCCTCCACACCTGTGCTTCAGACATGACAAAGGCCACCCAGCCCATTCATCATCCGGCAAAAGAAAAAAATACTTATTTGATGATCTCCAAGTGGAGATGTCAAGGAGCTAGCTGGCTAGCAATTTGGAGTTGATGGGAAAAGTCCTCGCTGAGGGTGTAAATTCAGCCATCCTCTGTGTACATGTATAGAATTTAAAGCCACAGAACTAGATGACTGCCAAGATGTGAAGTATAGACACAAAAAAGGGGTGGCCTGAGCACAGAGCTCTGGAGCTATCCACACCCTCCATTATGCCCCCTCATGGAGATCAAAATGAAAATCCAGGATTTGGCCAGGCTCTCCTACCTCACCCCAAGGATGAGGGCTGCATCCTGGGGAGGGCCTGGTGGGCTGGTTCCACCCTGAGGAGCTCGGTCTGCTGCAGCCCGCTGCTTAGCACAGCATTGCTGCTGCTCAGGTGCACCGAGCTCCATAGGGTTTCCCTCCACACCTGTGCTTCAGACATGACAAAGGCCACCCAGCCCATTCATCATCCAGCAGGCCTTCTCTCTCCACAACTGTCAGTGACAAGCATTGCTACTTCCAATTTCCGGGAAGAAGAGGAAGCCAAGGAAGGGTGAAGAAGCAGAACTCAGAAAGGAAAAAATCCGTTCCTGCTTCATCCACACTACCTGGCCCTTTCCCCAAACCTGTGCTTTTTCTCTCTCTGTTTTTCAGATCTCCATCCTTCCCAACTAGACTATGAGCCACTTGAAGATAGACCTGGATCTTATTCCCCATTGTCTATCACAGCCCCAGAATATGGTTGGTACACAGTAAATATCTGGAAAATCAGTACAGATCTGTACCAATTTTCTCCCATTCTCTTTCTATCTTTCAATGTTACTTTAATGAAAATAGATTCCTTTTCAGGCCTTTCTACTTCTTCTGTTGCCAAATATTGCCTATTTCATAGTTTTTCATGGATTTTTTTTTTAGGGTAGCGGGGTGGAAGGGAAAGAAAGAAAAGAAAAACTCCCTACTTATTTTGTGGGACTTCTTATTCAAATCCTCTCTCTCTGCAAAATCTCATTCTCAGTTTAAATGACTATGAATATCCCTTAGTATAAATACTACATCCATAAGAAAACACAACTTTAAAAAAGGGTGTTTGTCTGCCCTTCTCCACCAGCACACTTGTTCTGTGATTACTGCAATATTTATTCCTGGGAAGTTTCCTCACCACAAATAATGCCCTTGAGAAGCAGCGTGGTAACCGTCACTTGCTTCCCAAGAACGTTGGTGTGTTGCCAAACTCTTCCAAACTGGCTGGGTGACCAGATGAGGTCCTATGCCAATGCTGTTTTAGAGAAAGGAGGCGTTCATGGAGGACACGTGTTTGGGTGTGTGCATGTGTGAGAGAGTTCCGTGTGGCAGTACGAAGGGTGGCACGCCACTTCTTGGAGGTTTCCCATGATCCTGAGATTCAGATTTTTTAAGAGCACTGCCACCTGTATTTGTGAGCCCCTCTGAAGGGGCCTCTACTGTTACAGCATAGGATTCCTCCCCTGCAACAGTTCACTTCAATTCCCTTCCTCCTCAAGGCTGGTCCACCACTGGGCGCTAAGCCCACCGAGAGGCTCCAGAACTTTTTCTCCTCCCTGCCTTTGAACTCATCCAGTGGATAATGGTTAAGTGTGTCTACCAGTTTTGTAAGGTAAATCTTGACTTAGCTCATGCACAACTGCTGGGTTTTTTTAAAAAAGCAATGTTCAGTTGAAGATTTCTGGAATTTGTGACATCAGCTAGGATTAAAGCTGAGTCTCTAAGTGGTAAGTGAAGCTGAAGAGGGAAATGGAAAACCTGAACCTAAGGAATATTATGGATCAAAAAAATATGTAGGAATTTAGTGTATGTTAAAGGTGACATTTCAAATCATTTGAGAAAAGA
>NW_007737659.1:43968-47530 GCF_000696425.1 Galeopterus variegatus | reverse complement strand
AGAGAACCTACCTCATAGCATTGGCATGAGGATTAAATGGGATTATGAGAACCTCACATGGGAAATCCAATTAATGTTAATTTTATCATTATTATTATTGCCTCTCTCTCTTTAGCAAAAGACATTCCAAATGAACAAAGATATAAATGCAAGAAATAAAACCATTGAAAGTGCTAGAATAACACATGGGTAAATATTTTTATAATCTGTCAGCATGATATGAAACTCAGAAGAAATAAAAATAAAGGTAGCTACACTAATTATATAAAATTTAAAAATTTTAGTGTTATAACTATAAAAGATAGTTTTAATATACACAGCAAACAACTAATATACAAAGAGCTCTTAGAAATAAATAAGGAAACGACAACCCTGTAGAAAAACATAAATATATAATTCACGAAAAGAAGAAAATATGAATACCCAAAAAAGAAAAAAGAAAAACTGGGCAATATCACTAAGATTTGAAGAAATGCAAATTAAAACAGTAATTGTGTGTGTGTGTGTATGTCTGTGTAGTGTCCAACTGGCAAAGCTTATAAAGGTCTTAAGCTTTTTTAAGCTTAAGGTCTTACATTGGTAAGAGTTTGCAGAAGTAGGCACTGTCATTCACTAATGATCAAAGAGCACAGCCTTATAGATGTCAATCAGACCATATCTATTAAAATTATAGTGTGCATTTCCTTTGATTCAGAAGTAATTCTATAATTCTATTTCTGAAATTTTGTCCTATAGATAGTATAAGTATACTGTTGGAAAGAATGAACTAGATCCATGTGCTGACATGGATGAATATCCTACAATATTGAGGGAAAAGGCAAGTTGCAAAATAGAGCGTGCACAAGAACATCTCTGGAAAAGAAGTGTGGCAACCATGAAGCTGTGCTACTCAGAGGTCTCTTCAAAAGAACCCTCTGACTAGAATATGTGCTCAAAAGAGCACAGCTGACTGACAGCCTCCAGCTGCTGCCCTTTGGTTCCACTGCACGTTAACACTCTCAGGCTGGTGCCAGCCAATAATAAAGCCAAACCTTTTGACCTAACATGGGACTCTTTTCCTGGGCAACTTTGATCAGGATCTTCGCCACAGCCTGACCAAAACTTTCCCAGAACTGCACTGCAGCTGGAAGCAACTCTTTCCCACCTTCCTTCTTCCCTGTCTCCTTTCACAGGTGTCACACCTGCACGGGGTCTGAAGGCTTTCTCTGCCTACTCCTGCCTCCTTTCCCCTTATCCCTCACAAGTACTGCCCCCTGCCCCCAAACCTTTTGCATATCTATTTATGTCTTGCTGCCTTCTATTTGAAGGATCCAAACTGGTCCCCAAAGACATACCTCCCTACTAACAGTTACAAATTTAGAGTTACTTTTAACCTTTTATACTCTTCATTTCCTCATCAGTATATGGGGATAATAACAGAATCTCTTCCATTCTTTTGGGAGAAGGGAGGTGGACAGGATGAGGGAAATTATGGATAACTCTTTCAAGTTGTGCAATTCTGTAGCATAAAACATTCTTTAAAACACGCACATGTGTGTGCATGTTTTAAATATACTGGGTTCAGTCTTATGCAAATAGTGGTAATTTTATTATTCCCATACTTGACTCATATACCCCAACAGGATTATACTAGTTGACAGTGTTTAATGATTCAAATCCAACCCAAAGCATTTGAACTGACCTGAAAAAGGTTAGTAGTTTTTAGGTACTGAATCACACTAGGAGGGTGCCATTTGTTTCTGTACAAAAAAACTTGTAACCACTTAGGTCCTCAGAAAATATAGATACCTTAATAACACATTTCCAAATACAAAAAGTAATCCTGGGTAGAAAAACATACTGCCATCTCCTTCAGACAGGTGGGTACACTGGAGTATATACATGAAGTTAACTTGCTCAAAAGCCCCATTAGGAAGACTAGAAATAGAAAGAGGTAACCAAGAGATAATGTGATGTGAGAAGAATTTACTCGCAAGAAAGCAAGTTTCTGTTGATTTACATTTTCTCAAAAGTTGGCACACATACACAGAATGGAAACCTCACTCCATGTTTTCCAAGAGCTCTTTTTGTCTTACATTTTTCCAAGTGTTCTTTATGTTACATTTTTCTATTTGCTAAGCCATTTGTATTTGTGGGTTTTCTTTTCCTTGACTTTAGAGTTCATACTCAGATTGGATATATTTTATGTGATTGTCTTCATTTTAAGTCAACAATTTTGAATATTTCAGATAGTCTTTTGCTTCAATGGTTTCAGATGTAAGAATGCAACTAAGTGTTATATTTAGTGTTCTTACTAATTCTCATTTTTAAAGGAAAAAAGGAAGGAAGGGAGGGAGAGAGGAGGGAAGAAAGAAGGAAAACAATTATAATTTAGTTCTTTAGCATGTACTATTAAAAGAAAGCAATTTACAAGTCCTGCCAATCACATTGATTGCAAATCAGAGATACTATTACTAGCAGCATAATGTTAAATAACAGTGAAAGACTATATACTCAGAGTGTGGACAAAGCACCAGCAGTATTGACATCACCTGGTAGCTTATCAGAAATACAAAATCTCAGGTCACACCTCAAACCTACTAAATAAAAATCTACATTTAAAGAAGATCCCCAGGTGATGCATAGGCACACTGAAGTTTGAGAAGCACTACTATATTTAATATTTATTACATATTTTTGTCTCCTAGGATACATCAATTAATAAAGGAAAACATTTACTGGTTCCTACTACCGATAAGGCATTCTGCAAAGCTTAGAGCAGGATATAAAGATAAATATAAAAATGATCCCAGCTGGCATGTATTGGATGGTAACTCTCTTCCAGCTACTTAGCTAAGTGACTTACATACATTTTTTAATTGNCTATATTTAATATTTATTACATATTTTTGTCTCCTAGGATACATCAATTAATAAAGGAAAATATTTACTGGTTCCTACTACCGATAAGGCATTCTGCAAAGCTTAGAGCAGGATATAAAGATAAATATAAAAATGATCCCAGCTGACATGTATTGGATGGTAACTCTCTTCCAGCTACTTAGCTAAGTGACTTACATACATTTTTTAATTGAATCCTTACAACAGCCCCGTGCAAGAGATTCTATTATTATTCCTATTTACAGATGAGGGAATGAAGAGTACAAAAGGTTAAAATTAACTAGTCCAGATTGACATAGTTAATCTGACCTGAAACCAGTACTTGAAATCAGGTAAGTCACTCAACAAAGTCCAACCCTTTCCACATGACACATCTTCCTCAATTCTTGGAGCTCATTCTAGAATGGACATTAAGGTATTAAAAAATTGCTACCAATTATAAACTCAAAAAAAATTTTTTTAATTCCAACAGGATTTTATTAAACTTGACAAGCTGTTTATAACATTTATACAAAAGAGATAATGTATAAGAATCATTTCTAAAAAAAGTTTTTGATTAAAAAAATACAGATAGGGCCGGCCCAGTGGCGCACTGGAGAGTGCGCCACTTGAGAGCGCGGTGGCGCTCCTGCTGAGGGTTCGGATCCCATGTGGAGACCGGGTCCCGCTCACTGGCTGAGCG